>NW_026863864.1:0-253007 GCF_026571515.1 Ruditapes philippinarum | reverse complement strand
ACTTTCAATATTAGGTGAAACCGACAAAAAGCATCCCGAGAACTGACGCACTGAATTAATAGTTAGTTTGTATTCCTTTATTAAAATAAAAGAACTCAGCTAGAAATTATAAATGGACAGTCATTAAAAGAAGGTACAATATACGGCCGCTTTACAATATACATTTTTAAGAGGGAGACTACAAACCTAGTTACAGGCTGGTATAGAAATACTATGATATACAAAACAAGAAAAATGGTAAGTATCTACGAAAACAATCAGCAACATAAAAACGAACAAAAACTGACAATTAAATCCATCAGGAGGTTTGATTTATGACTCAATGGATAAATTGTTTGGCATTCACTGGTTTTAATATCATTAACAATCCATTAACAGTAATGTATGGTAATGACGCAAAACTAGCGTTTTTAAACGTAATGTATATTAATGTTTTTTTAGACAAGTAATAAAGTTTTTTTTCTGCAATTATGCTGTGTGTTTATTTGAAAAGAAAACTTTATTTCAGATTTGGGCTGTTTTAATATTACGTCACTAACGATTAAAAGTTTGTCAATGAAAGAACAGTTTTAAGGGGCCAGTTTCAAATTGTTCACCGAAATGTTTCACGGGCAGTTAGAAAAGAATATGAAAACTCCATTATGAGGATGCCATTTTAAAAGGAAGTTGAACGGTAAATTTTACAATTTTGAAAATTTTGTGAAATTATATGAAATATCCTTGACAAATATATATAATGGTTCCTAGATAGTTACCAATTTATGTATTGGCCTTTGTGTAGTCTATTCTTGAGAAGTGTTTTTTGCCGTTGTTAGCCGTAATTATGTAAAGCGTTTACACACAGAAATTAGCAACGAAAGAAAGATAATTATTGCCAATTTACATATACATATATAGTTTTCTATAAAAGCTTTAAGATCTGTGACTATGAATTCTGAACAACGACATGTAAATGGTTTCATCTATATTGATGACTGTATTGTACAAGTGGCTATAGGATAGTTAAGTGATAAAGCAATAAAAAAGAAACTTTATTACCGCTTCCAGATTTTTTCTCGCCTTTTTGATTGGATATTGATCACCCGAAAGAAATTGGATAATTACCGAGCCAGACGGGTAATATACACACTAAATTTCCCCGTTGGGTTTACCCCACGTTGTAAAACAACATGCGCTGAGGTGATGCGCGTAGGGTTTTCGATTTTACGGGGTTAAAATTCCCGATTTAAAAGCCTTTTTTTAATGTAAAATTTTAAATTTTGTTCTTTCGTGCTGTTTAGAAAATTTTTCCTCATAATATTATCACAGCTGGTCAAATTTTTTCAGTATAATAGTTAATTTTTATGATAACCCTGAACCATGCATTTTTCATATTTTGTGAGGGGCTTTGCTTTTCTAAAACCCCCCAGAAAATTTTTGAAAAAAATAACACTACATTAAGAAAAAATTCCAAATTTAAGCTAAAAAGCTTTTAAAATCGAAGAAAGTTTTACCAAATGATATAGTTTGTATATAATTAACAATTAATGATTTTGAGTTTTTTTAAATAAAATAATTCCCGCTCATATTTAATAAATTTTTAAATTTGGGACCTAGAAGATGTATTTTCGTATTCTGAACTATACTTGCAAGTCCTTTAAAAGTAAATCGCCATTAACTTTGATTTTGATAAATCGTCATTAACTTTAATTATGACCAACAAGTTCTTTAAAACCAAAACGAAAGTTAAAAAACTGGAAGAAGGGTAATCTCTCGGAAGCATTAATCACAACAAAATTATATGAAAATTGTAGACTCGGTATGATTGGGTCTGTACATAAAGGATAAAGAAAAAGTGTAACATCTCTCGCCCCTTACCACTTAGCCGGAAGCCATTCAATTTGATGAAGTGGATGTAACTCAATTTATGATATCAAAATAAACAATTTGAACTGGAAACAACATACACAATGCTGTTACCATTTATATCGATGGATAAAATATATCAATACAGTAAGCATGGTTTATTTAAATACCAATTATAATCTCTTGAGCTGTGGACTTTTTATCAGCGATACGTTTATCAAACTTTTATAATAGAATATTACAAACTTCGTAACATATAACTTTCATTATTATTCAAGGTGGTAAATGGGATATTAAACTGTTTGTTAAACTTAAGTATTACCATGTTTATAACAATATCTGTTAAACTAATAAACATAATAAAACAAAGTTGTATTTGTGCCAATCATCAAACATTCGAATACTTAGCATGCTGTGAAAACGGTTTATTTCTTATGATACCAATTTACATTGTTGAACAGTAAATGATATTTTTAATTTTATCTAAAATACCTACACTCGTTTTTTCCAAGCAGGAGTCGACAACACATTGGGTATACTAATATATACACTGACTTTTTTAGATTTTTTCGATTGAAAATAAATGAAACTAATGTTGAACAATAGTTTCTGTTTACTGCGCATGCATTTTGTTCTTTATGTCATATGTCCTGATTCAATTACATTACTTTATTAAAATGAGATTGAAGTTAGACTAAATTGATGTTAAATTTTGTTAAACCTATAGTCAATTGTACCTAGATGGAAGCGAAAGGACTGGCAGTTTGAAAACTGACACATTCATTTTTATGTAAATGATACCATGCTAAATACTCAAAAAGCCCAAAACTAAGTTATGTATCTATATGTTTATGTGCGGTTTTGTGACGTTAAGTAATATTTTGATTACTTATATTTAATAAGCCGGACTTATAAAGATTTTTGTTGTACAGATCCTCAATTGTTAACGACCTTTACAAAATGTAGCAGTCAGAAAAAAATATTAATCATGCAGTTCGACAGATAGATTGTTCGTCAGAACTGTAAAATTGAAAAACATACATTGTTTTTATACGATCTTAAATAGTTATATATATTTTATAATATAAAAACAAATAGTTTTTAATTGACAAAACATACCCTCCACTCTTCTAGTAATTTAGATTGCTCTCAGGTTCAGTCATACGATGCTTCATTTCACGTGAAATAATCATGTAGACATTCTGGAAATTGTTTCAGTCCATCATTAAGCATAGATTTCGAATTCCCCGTGTACATAACATAATAATGTTGAAACGTAAAAAACATGTTTACTTTGTGTCTCTTTTTTTAATTCTGCATTAACACATAATGTTAGTTAAAGTAAAACTGATCAGTAACGCTGTTTCATTCCGACACAGAATGTCATTCAAATCATTTATTATCATTTCGAACGATACCGTAAAGCAAACTTATCAATGTTCCTGAATTTGTCGTGATATATTATAGATACGTATGGGGATGTTGAATACGTTCTGTAAGAATTTAGAGCAGAAGTAGTAGGGAAACTATGCAATTAATGCAGGAGTGTATTTGCCTATGTTTGACTCACAAAACTGTATATAGATACCCAAACCATGCTTAAGATTATTTGTCAATCTTTGAATATTTTATAATATGGATTGAATTAATTAAAAACAATGCATATGTATAATGATCAGACGGCACGCGAATCTCGCACTTTAAAAGTTATATAATTATCTTATTATAATTCTAAAGCAACGCATGCGTTTTGTATTTTCAGTCAATAAGAAAGCCTTTAAAAAGCTGTGTATAAAGAGATGATTCCTGTTATATTAGTGTGCGATCGAAAAGCTTTAAGTTACCAAACATAGCAATACAGACATCTTGGAGAAGTTACTGTTATAGAAATGATGCATGAATAACATGTTTAAAGTGTATTTTACACAATAAACGAATATGTTCTGAGCTCTTTTTCTATGAGAAATATTATAGTAGAAAAGCATACGTTCTATTTCATCTTATTGAAAATGTCCACAATGTAATTAAACTATGAAGGGTGAATGATTTTTTTGCATTGCGTGACAGAACCCCGTGGAATGGGGAAAATATAAAAGAAAATAACAAAATACATTCGCAAACTCAAGACTAACAGGAAACTCATGCATGGTTTAAATACATTGTTCAATAAAATTTACATACTTTTTTTTTTCAACAGAACTGTAGAGTGCTCTATGCAAGCTATTACATTTGTACTTGAAGTACGTTCCGCCAACTCTTGCGTTACCAATAGGTCAAAGTCTTGTGTCCGGGATAATTTTCTTGACGTTATCATCACTTGTGGCGTTTCAAATATATGTAATTTACAGCCGCATGTTGTGATGTTTGAATGTATAACCTTTTTAATACATTCTCTTCTAAATCAATTTACTATAATATGTTTGAATAAACATTTATATCATAAGTTCAAGAAACTTCTTTCCGTTGATTTTGTGTTACAGGCCTTCACTAGACCTACTTGCCAGACATTGATCATGTTGATTTATTACCAATGCCCGGAATAAATAATCGAATGATATCTCTATATACATTTTGCGTTTTAGTAAAAAAAGGAAATCTGCATGGAAATAAAACATTTTCTTAGATTTTATCGAAAACATGATTTCATTTCATTTTCAAAAAGTGAAAAGGGGACGCTAAATGTCAGGAAAAACAGCAGAATAAAAATGAGTGTTTCATCTCAATTAAACAAAGTGCTCTACATGATGAACATTTTATGCTGTTTTACTTACCAGACAATTAACAAGTCTTCTATATAAGTAAGTCATTTGTAAAGAATCTGCCCGTAAAACCATCAATAGATTATTTGTCTTCCTTTTTAGACGGGCTATTTTTTTCTTAAAATTACCAAGATCATTTGAAGGCATCTTCCTTGATTACAAATAAATTAATTAATCATAAGTGATTGTTAATTCATTCCTTCATCAATAAGCTACAAATATTAATATACTTCATTGAGTGAATTTTTAAAGTTATATGTTGTTGTTAATGCTACAAATATTAATATACTTCATTGAGTGAATTTTCTGATATTTCATATGTTGTTTATATACTTTATATATATACTTTATCAACAGTAACAAAATCCTGCAGTGATATTTTTCTTTAATTAAAGTGTCAAAGACGGTAAACTATATCGAAATTACAATGTACTTTATTTATACAGTAGAACTTGGGTAAGTCGAAATTGAAGTGACTTGCGTAAAAAGTTCGACACAGCGGGACTTTGACTCATGAATCGGTCTCAATTTAATGACAAAATTTCGAGCGGTAAAAGTCTACATGCAAGTTACAAAAGGCGTTACAAAAGTATGTATTAATTTACACGTTGTATTTCTTTTTTTTCTTTTTTTTTGAATGATAATTCTCATATCATTTAAGCTTCTTTTTTTTGAATGATAATTCTCATATCATTTAAGCTTCACATAGATAAAAAACTATGTTGTATAATAAAATGTTTTTAGTCCCCTACCGGTTTACCGGAGGGGACTTTAGGTTTACCCTCCGTCCGTCTGTCCGTCCGTCTGTCCGTCCGTCCGTCTGTCTGTCTGTCCGTCCGTCAGTCCGTCCGTCCACAAAACTGGATCCCGCGATAACTTGAAAAGTACTGAAAATATTTTTATGAAACTTGATATATGGATAGACGGCAGTATGGAGATTATGCACGTCTTTTTCTTTTCTTCCTATGTTGAAAATTCTGGTTGCTATGGCAACAAATAGGCTGAAAATATGGCAAATTTTACACATAAACTGGATCCAGTGATAACGCAAAAAGTACTGGAAATATTTTTATGAAACTTGATATATGGATAGATGGCAGTATGGAGATTATGCACGTCTTTTTCTTTTCTTCCTATGTTGAAAATTCTGGTTGCTATGGCAAAAAATAGACTGAAAATATGGCAATTTTTACACATAAACTGGATCCAGTGTTAACGCAAAAAGTAATAGAAATATTTTTATGAAACTTGTAATATGTGTAGATGGCAGTCTGGAGTTTATACACGTCCTTTTCTTTTCTTCCTATGTTGAAAATTCTGGTTGCTATGACTGAAAATATGGCAAATTTTACACATAAACTGAATCCAGTGATAACTCAAAAAGTACTGGAAATATTTTTATGAAACTTGACATATGGGTAGATGGCAGTCTTGAGATTATGCATGTCTTATCTGTTCTTCCTATTTTGAAAAAATATTGGTTGCCTTGGCAACAAATAGGGCTTAAAACATGGCAAATATAACAATATTTGTGATTAGTCAAAAAGAGCTGAAACATTTTATGAAATTGCATCTTTGATTCCAGAGTTATCTCCTCTTTAAGAATTTTGCTTTTTAAAATGTTATATTTTGGTAACAGGGATGTTTCAAATATTAACTTTAGAGTGTCCTTCAGTCCGTCTGTCTGTCTGTTCATAAAAACTTTTACCTGTGATCACTTTTAAAGAACATTTCCAACAAATTTACTTAAAATAGAGAAAAATTTACACATTAGTGAATGGCCAATGGCCCTTCAGAATGCTGATGGGGTTCTATCCGGGTAGGGGACTTATGGATTGCTTGCAATACTATGATAATTGCTTGTTTTGAACTGGAATGGCTGATGTTGTGCAGTAAATAAAGTTGTGTCTAATGCCATTTGTTACTCAATTTGGAGATTATGTGAGTTATTTGTGGTAAAACAGGTCTGTACTGGTACCACATCTAGTAACATTGGTTATGTTCACTGCTTGTTAGTGTATAACTGAAATACTTATTAACCCTTAAAGCTGCATGCCACCAGATGAGCTGTAAAAATTCAAGAAAATCAACTTTGCAAAAATTGTGCTTAGATTTTCAGAAAAGTAAAAATGTTCAGAATTCAGTTACTGAATTACACTGAATTACATAGTATATGCAATGAATGACGGTATTTATCACCATATTTCTTTTGTGTGACATGAGTAGTTACGAATATTTCTGCATATTTTGACCTTTATTTGGTAATTAGTCCCCTACCGGTTTAACCGGAGGGGACTTTAGGTTTACCCTCCGTCCGTCTGTCTGTCTGTCTGTCTGTCAGTCCGTCAGTCGGGGACTTTAGGTTTACCGTCCGTCTGTCTGTCAGTCCGTCCGTCCACAAAACTGGATCCCGCGATAACGCAAAAAGTACTGAAAATATTTTTATGAAACTTTATATATGGATAGATGGCAGTATGGAGATTATGCAGGTCTTTTTTTTTCTTCCTATGTTGAAAATTCTGGTTGCTATGGCAACAAATAGTCTGAAAATATGGCAAATTTAACACATAAACTGGATCCAGTGATAACTCAAAAAGTACTGAAAATATTTTTATGAAACTTGAAACATGGGTAGATGGCAGTGTGGAGATTATGCACATCGTTTTCTTTTCTTCCTATGTTGAAAATTCTGGTTGCTATGGCAACAAATAGCCTGAATTTCAAGATTTCTGATTTAAATTTTTTAGCTTTTTCACTATAAGTTCTTTATTTCTTAAGGTGTTTACTTCAAACTTTAAATATAAGTTTCTGGTCATCAACCACATATGTGACAAGGTTTACAACTCTAGCACAATACTTATCAGTATTACCTCCCTTGAACTTAGAATTTTTATGAAAAAAAATGTTGTCTTTTTTAAATAACTTCTTTATTTCCTAATGTATCTACTTCAAACTTCATATATATGTTTCTTATTATCACTCAACATTTTTGAGAAGGTTAAATACTCTAGCAAGACTATTTTCAGAATTATGTCCCCCTTGAACTTAGATTTTTTTCGAGAAATTGGTATTATTCACTCCAACTTCTTCATTCCTTATAGGATTTACTTTAAAATCCCACATCGTAATAATATGACAAGGTTGTATAAACATAATTTCCTTACTAGGCATGGAAACTTAACACATTACTGTGATATAGACAAACTTAGAACTCAAAAGATTTAAGTTCATTCATGTCATTCATTCACTGGTAAAATTGACTGGCCAATGGCCCATCAGAAAGTTGCTGGGGTTCTAACCGGTAGGGGACTTATGGATTGCTTGCAATACTATGATAATTGCTTGTTTATGATGTTTTACAGACAAATAGGTTTGTTATTACGATTTTTATGTTAAATATGTTTTATTGATTTTATTATTCCGGTATTTATCAATTTACAATGTTTTTTGTAGCATCAATTCCGTCGTGTTTTTTTTTTCTCTCTCTCAAGAAAAAAAAAGTTACCTAACTCAATTAAGTTAAAAAGTAAAGATAACAGTTTTACCTTCATTTACATGCACCTGCATTTATTTATCTAAATGATAATTTTTAACAGCAAAGATCAACCGTTTAAATTGTTGTAATTTAAATCCAAATGCACTGTTGATAAACTACGTTAGAAAACAATGCTAATCTAAATATTGATATACGCACTGATAATTGAACAAAAAGTGTTCCTGTTTTAGAAAATAAGTTGTTAAATACACTTTTTATACGTATTTCGTTTTTGAAAAAAAATAATGTGAAATATGCTACATATGAGAGATGATCTCAGCATTGCTAAGTCATATAGGCGTCTGTGAGCGAGTGGTTTTGGTTGTTGACTAAAATAGCATTTGGAGCACTACGCTGTGTGTTTTGAATCCCACAAGGTAATTTTAATTATATCAAGAATGCTTATGGTACCTTGGTTTTTTTTTTATCTGTTAATCTTGAAATTCAACTTTTGACAAATACAAAGCCAATCTTACTTAAACGTTAACATACTGTACATTAATTAGTGAATTCAATCTCATTTACGTTTATATCTAGAAAATTAGGTAATTTCGTAATTATCAAAGTTTAATATATTAATCTGTATCTATATTTATGCAGAAGCCGATGATTTAGATGGCAATGTAACACCGCACTTTGGGGTCAAACGCACTTTGGGGTCAAACGCACTTTGGGGTCGAACCCCAAAGTGCGTTACGTACGTTGGGGTCCGACCATAAAGTGCGTTACGCACTTTGGGTTCACATTTTGACCCCAAAGAGCGTTGCACAGTTACATACACAATTTCTAACATCAGACAAACGACTGCACTTTGGGGTTATAAAATCTAATCAATAAAAATGAATGTATGTAATATTTTAAAGTTATATGTTGTTGTTAATGCCAAGGGTTATCTTAAAATAAAGAATGGAGTACTTGGCGAAATATATAAAGAGGATAACAATAACAGATGATCGCTCTGCTTATTTCCCAATTTGCAATTAATTATATTTTGTATTTCATTATGTGTGTCATAGAATGATGGCCTTAATGTAAGATACATGCATATATAAATATGTTTGGTGTGAATACAATAAATAACATTAACAACCGTATAAAGAATACACCGAAAGCAGCTTACCGTTAGCTGTATACGCCAAGATGCTGCATATTATACTTTGGGGTTCATTTCTGGATTTTGACTCCAAAGTGCGTTTGACTCCAAAGTGTGCTGTGAAGTTTACCGCACTTTGGCCACAAAGTGCGGCGTTACATGGCAACATGTGACATTTGTTTGTTTATGAAACAATAAAAACAACGAAACAGATTACATAGGAAATATCTGAAAATACATAATTATTGACAAGAACTGACACATTCCCTACTTTTTAAGTTGAATTTTTGATTATAACTAAAACCGTTTTGCTATGGATGATTTCTAATGCGCATATAAGTGTTTAAAATATAAAAAGCTCAATGATGTATGTCTAGAAGGTCTATTGAGACCATTTCGGTTTAGATTATTACGTTTAAGGACTTACAATTTTGAAATAAGATATCGTGGAGGGTGGTCTAAAAGAACGTCCAATTCTAAACAACTACTAATGGAAGGTTGTTATTCTATTATCATCTGCGTAGGTGTACATGTACTTTCTGACGGATTTGAATGTGATGATATTGATGATAACCTGACTGCAATAATACACTCTATAATTTCCTAAGATCTGAGATCTAAGTTCTAATATCTGAGTTCTAAGATCAAAGTCAAAATGATCCCAGTGAATCACAAAACAATATTTGTTTCATTTGTACTGAAACACTATGTATTTTGTAAAACCAGGACATTTCAATCAAATTTAAAACATATATTAATAAAACATATTATGTGTGTCTTTCCAGAGCCTCAATTATATGTACTTTATTTTAGATTTTATATTAAAGAATTTATTTCAAAGAACGTAGATCTTAGAATATACATCTCAGGTGTTTCTTCAAAGACAAGCTGTATTGTGGAATGAAGCAAAATCAATCAATTATGCTAAGCATGTACACCTAAACAATCTAAATTCAAATAAGCATTTGACTCATTTTATTTACCTTCCAAAGACATACTGTGAACAATAGGAACCCACGGATTTCAATAATAAAGATTCTAACTTTTACGTCCTAACCTCTAAGACCTGATATATTTTGCCTTTGTCAAAATGGCTTTATTGGGTTTCGTCATGATGGGGTCTAAATTTATGGACATTAGTGATTGTACATTAATTTATCTTAACGTCGGTGTATTCTAGCTACATGTACTGCAATATCAATTACCATTATATATTCTCATACACAAATAACCTGAACAATAAAAATATTTTATCGAATCTCTTTGAGAATATGTAAGCGGTTGTTATCAATTGAATTGTATTTTTTGAAAAGATTTGGACAATAATGTTTTTTCTAGAGTGCACATACTTAATCGCGCTATAAAGCGAAAGTGAAAGCGGAAAAAACGTCTTGTATCCTAATGAAACTGAGTCACTGAATTAAAAAGTCAGTTTGTATTCTTTCTATAAAATAATAGATGCAGCTGGAGATAATAATTGGTCGTTCATTGAAAGAAAGTCTAATAGATCACTCTTTACAACAATGTATAGGACATTTTTAAAGGTGAAAGCAAATGTAGAGCCTGCAAAACTTGATACCAAGCTTAGGAATTTTGATAATTATAAATATAATATGATAATATAAAACAGAATAATTATAATCACTTTACAGGTACATATATATTTGAAAACCAGACAATGGATCTCTACAGAGTTTTGATATAAACTAATAATGATGGCTCATGGGGATAGTTGTAGGGGAATTGACTGTTTTATATGTTTTATCTATTAACAATGCTTGATATGGCACGATAATTACAGTGATGACGCAAACACACCAATGTTTAACACAAATGTTTAAAAATTGAATAACATTTTATGCAAACTTGGTCAGGATGCTTGTCTAGGTGATAGCTTGCATGAGTTTGAACATGGGTCATCTCAGATGAAAACCTAGGTCACCGGAGCTAAAAATAGAAAAACCTTGTTAACACTCCAGCGGTCACATTTCTGCCTCAATCATCATCAAATTTGGTCAGGATGCTTATCTATTTGATAGCTCGGATAAGTTCGAACATGGGTCATCTCGGACAAGCATCCTGACCAAGTTTGATGATGATTGAGGCAAAAATGTGACCGCTAGTGTGTTAACAAAGTTTTTCTATTTTTAGCTCCGGTGACCTACTTTTTCATCCGAGATGACCCATGTTCAAACTCATCCAAGCTATCTATTAACTTTCGCTATTTAAAAAAAGAACTTTAGTTTTGTTTTGTCTGTTTTATAATTACGTCAGTATAGTTTAATATGCTAGAGAGCGTTTTGGGATTAATAGAGAAATATGCGCATTTTACTGCGTTAAGATAACGAAGGTAAAATTACGTACTTATTGAATTTGTAACAGATTAAATTACATCTTTGCCGTTTTAAAATAGGCATCTCGGCTAATTTATTCACTATGTAATATTTTACATAAGTATACCGGATATATTCATTCTGCTGGCGTTGTATTGAATCGGTAATGTTTTCCCCAAATTTATTGTCATTATAATTATGTTTTTTTAGCTTTGTACTTGTCCAGATATATGCTCGTATTTCACAGAGCACCTTTTAATAGCACATTTTATGTATATTTGTCTCGTTTCAGTATTCGAAAATTGTTTTTGCAAGACTTGGAAGATAATTTACCTTTGTTGATTATGTTATATTTTCAAACAATGTAATAGAACGATTAAACAAGTGTGACAAATAATGTCACTAGAAGTTTTTCATGAGTTTCGGCTTTTCTATAAAACAGTGTTGTAAGCGACTGTTAAGGCTTACAGAAACAGAAAACCACGCGTTTTTGTATGTAAACAGATCTTTTGATTGGCCAATGAAAATCAGAAACATTCCAGCACCATACGTACCTTGTATCCACAATTACGTTAATATTATAATTATGCAGTTGTACAATAATAAACGTACAAAACGTATGTATAATGCAGTTTATAAAGACGGCTATTTCGAAGTATTTATATTAATAGACCCTATCAGTATATAAGAGATGTAATCTTGACCTTTATGTAAGGCATGCCATCTATGTCTTTAACAAACCCTTGAGTTTAGGTAAAAATAATAACGTAATACATGTAATTCATTACAAAAAATGAAAAACATTTAAAACCAGTATAGAGTCATGCTACCACACATTTCAATAATTAATACGGTAGTTTAATATAAGCGTTGTGATATCTGTAAATCATTGAATATGCTGTAACTTATTAAATTTAGGGCAAATTTTAGCAGGTTAAGAGATGAGTGTATCCGAACCAAAATTTGTTTAATCATACTAGTGAAGTGTTAATTTTAAATCTTCCAAGTGGTGTTTTAATACAAAATACATTCTGAGTCTCCTTTGAGTATGTGCTTTGTACTTTCAAGTAAAAAAAATCGAATAGTGACTTACTTGTTTTATACCATTGTAAAACATGTCGACTTGGCACTTCATTATCAGACGTTTAATTGAGAGGTTTAAATATATATAAAAAGTAATACACTTCGTCTATAGATGCAAACGCTGTGTATTCTGTAAGATATTTCTACAGAAGCAACGCTTCATTTACCGCAAGATACAGCGGTCTTTTCGGAGATTTTTTCTAGTCAGTATAAACAATTTTAAGTGTTTTTTACGTCTTGGGCGGTACAAATATAGTTCTGATTCCGACAGAATCTTTAGCTGTAATTTGTTATAAACAATTAACTTGCTGGACAAGACAAGAGTGCATTTTATACTAAAACAATAAAGCGGTTTGGTACTTGTTTTGTTGGTGTAGTCTTTTAAATGCTAGTCTGCTTTTTATAATCAAATGATTATCACATTGGAATAATTATTCGTAATAAAATGTGTATAATGATGTCGTAACTGAGTACTTGTTTAATTTATGAATGCCTTTTAAATTCATAAATTGAACGTCACAAAGAAAGCATTGATGAATGAGTAAAAGTCTAACGACATCAGTTGCGCTGTAAACACTTTTGCACCTTCCTTTTTACCTTAGACTTTCGGGACATATGTTTTTCATATCATTCTGTGTATCGTAAATATTTCAAAATGATGCACTAATTTTAAAAGTCAAATTGCACAATACAACTAAAAGAAAATTATAATGACTTCATTGCAGGTTAAGGTGAAATCGGGACTTCTAAATAAATCTTATAAGTAAACTTTATTCCGCGAGAAGTAAAATAGTTCTTTTTAATGATTTAAACTGGAATAACATGTTGCACTGTATCACACCTCGTGTGATCTTAAACATTACTGGGATTTATAAACTCTTAGAAAGTAGACTAATGTCAAACATAATTATATTAACATCAATTAAAAACATTTATTTTTTCACTTGTATTGTAGTGGTACAAAATAGCTGTACAAATTTGTAAATTTTTTCTGAACTTTTCATTACATAAAATGTTGGACTGTAGCAAACTTTGTGTGATCTTACAAAACATCTCACACTAGAAATCAACTCAATTACTTCTTGGGAGATTCGGTGTTGTCTCGTTGAACATCTGAGAAACTATTCCGTTTATAAAAATTGCATTCTTGTCTGGTAAAGTTAAATCTCCAACGTCTTGCTTGTGTCGTTCCCGTTTTTTAACTAAAGTCATGAATTAAGAAGTGTCAGAACTAGTTTTTGAGTTTTAATTACATGTTGCAGCAAAATCCTGAGGTTGTGTTTCTTTCAGCATATAACAATATATCAACAACATCGTGAATTGCACCAAGTCATGCATAACATAATAGATGGACACTTAATCCCTAAAGGACGCTCAAAACGAAGAAAAAGAAAATGTTGCAGGCTCGGTTTGATCGAGCCTGTTCATGGGTGGTACTGGAAAGTACAGGTTATCGTCCACACAACTATCACCGGCTTAAGCATAATTCAACATTTATCCAGAAAATTGTGACATTTTTAATTGTAGTAGTACAAAATAGCTGTACAGATGTGTTACAAAAATATTGAAATGTTCAAACAGGTAACATAAAACGAACAAATTTCACCGCTTTCTCCAAACATAAATCATGCACATGTAAGTAATTTAGCAATTTTGGAATAAAATGTAAATGGTATATGTACAAAGACGAAGAAGAAGCTGCTTCAACATATAAACAAATTCACCTTTGCTTCACAAGCTTAGAAATTGTTATAGAAAGAGAAAAAGGGTAATTTAAAAAATACATTTATATTGTCATCCATGAAAAATCAACATTCTTAAAAGTCATTTAAAGAAAAAAATCATTATAAATGTTATAAAATAATATCTTATCCATTTAATTATAAATATAATAAAGATTGCGAAATATGATGAGCGTAAAATGAAATTCATTCGGATATCTTAAATGAAAGAAGTATGTGTGTTAATAATCTTTAGTATACAATTGCTTAATTTTTCTCTTACCTTTTCAATACTCATAGTCGAATTTGCTTAACAAATCTAGATTAGATACACCTGTTTGTCTCGTCATTATCAGTAAACATTCCTTTTGAAAAAAAAGAAAATATTTATAATGAAACTGCTGTATGTATAAGAATATTTAATGTAATAATATTGTGAAAATGGAACATACATGCATATATAATAGCTTTTCTGCACTGTAGCAACTGCTATGTAACAGTTTAATTTAATCATTTTCCTCCATACGTGATATGATGAAGCTGGTTGGAATGATGCTAATACGAATAATACACACTTAATTTAACCCTAATAAGGCAAAATGAATACCATGTAGGGCTATTGCTTGCGATCAAACCTTTTATAATATCTCAACGAGAACTAGATCGCGATTTTATATCTCAGGAGTGCAGCATTGGGTTATTTGATTTAATTTATTTTATCAGTTATGGCTACACCAAAATAAAATAATTATAATGATAAAGTTTCATGACATTATTACTAATCATGTCCAGGGACAAAATTGATATCTAACTGTATTTGTCTCCCATTTTTAATGGAGTGTTATTTTAGGGAAAAACATGTTATCTAAACACACAAAAGTTTATGATTAAGGAAAAAGACCATGATGGGAACGGATGATTTGCCGTGTTGCATTCTATACCTTTTTGTAATAATACTAGATATAAATTAACTTTGCAATTTCAATCAGATAAGAAATGGTAGAAACAAAGAATGTTTTTACCCAAAGGCAGGACAGTGACTTTTCAATTAAACGGTTACAATAATAGAAGACATTTACCTTGACTGTGGGTTAGTGATGCTTGTCTACCTAATACATTGTAGTACCGTCTATCGGGATAGAGTTACCATATATGTGTTGTTATATATCATATTAAAAAGAACGCAAAGACGATTGCAATAAAACGAATCAGACATTATTTTGATGATATTTGATATCTAGATATAAATAGTTTACATTACAGATGGAATGCTGAATTCAATAGTTGTGAAAAAATCATATTATTTGAATTTACAAAGTGTGTGTAAAATGGATTGTTCTCACAGCTACGATACTTATTTATTATTTTTATCCAAAATACCTTTTTGGCAATATGTTTACCTAGTACTTTTATAAACAACTAATCAACAATAAAAAGAAGCAATGCAATTGTTTGTATTGAACATACCTAAATCTTCTCATCGTCTTAATGTTTTTCTTTTGTCATAAATAACATAAGACAATCGCCTAGCCTTTTATCTACACGGAAATACTTTAACCATCGTAGGATGGTCCTTTCCTTGATAGTTAATAAAATATATCTAATTGCAAAAGCTTGTAATATGTTTTCTTCAAAAGAACAACCGAAATAAATATTGATGTTTATATCTCATTGTGAAGTCTAAATAACAAAAACATATAAAAATGTTAAACTGTCGGCGATAATGTTATAATGAAGAGGTATGTTCTCTTTGCACGAAACTGGAAAAGGAAAAGTTCCTATGATTTTATTGGCTGTAAACAAATAGTATTTTTCGTATTTGCATATTGTTAAAGTTACATGTAACTTGCAAAATTTCATACTTTCACATATGCTTCAAACGATATCGTGTCAAGTTGTGGTAATGACAATTTATGCGATAAATAAAAAGTTTAAATAGTCTAAGAGGTATGTTAAAACATAATTATGTAATTTCATCTGGCCGAGCTATACTTTCCGCGCTATTGCATATTACCGTTTACTCTCATTTAGGAAACAATTAGTGTATTCTCTAAAATCTAAAAATGATGCTAAAATGCCTCTTTCATTATCCGTGCAATTATTATATGATAAAGGCAAACAGCAAAATATGAATAAGGCACCAGAATTATGTAGGTTATTCAACTACAGTACAGTATTTGTTCATGCAATAGTCCGGTGCACAGTATGGAGCGCATCTGACTTTCATTTTAGCCATTAAAGCAAAAAATATAGTACATGGGCAAACAGGTAGGGGCATTAATCTCACATAAAAACAATAAAATGACATGGTATTAGGATTACAAAGCATCTCAAAATTTGTGAGGAGAAAGAAATAATTATGTACGTTCAATCATTCAAAAGCTACAATAAAGTAACAAAGTAATATTGTAATTTGATACTGAGGCTAGACCCGATATGTTTAATGAATGTTTCATGTAAAAGATGGATAAACAAATGAAGGTATCCTTTTCTGGTGAACAACACATTCTCAAAATTATTTCTTCTGTTTTGAAATAAGCTCTTTGTTAGAAAGACAATTTAATAAAGTTAAAGAATCGTATTGTCTTGACAAGTGCCCTTTTTAACTTTCGATTTTGCCATAGTTCAATCTGTATTTCAGTATGCAAAAATAACCAGTATTCCACATGACTTACGGACATTTCGATAAATGCCGTTTGAAATGTATCGGTAGCATTCAGTTGAGTAAGGCAGTCTTTTTATAAATAGTTTTTATATTTCATCCTAAACACTTTCTTTTCATTATCCATTATTGGTAAATCACCATTCATTTCAGATTGAGCATGCTGTTAAAGAGGATATGGTACAGTCAACATTTGTGCCAAGTTGCATCAATATTGAAGCATTATTCATAGTGTCAAAGCAGTTTGAATTTGTAAAAGAGGGCTTTTCAATGAAAACGGCCATTTCCACAATATGATCATGCGGTGAAAGGTTAAGATGAAATGCTCCAAAATAATTTAGAACAAAATAAGGAATATAAAACATAACAATGTTAACGTTATGCAATTTATTTAACTGCTTTGCACATATCTTTTTTTTCATTTTTGGGGCAAAATCTATAATAAATATATCAAAGTGGCGGTCAATTTACAGTCTAATTGTACAAGATGATCTTACAAAAAAAACAATATAAAACTATTATTATAAGGCTCTTATCTGAGAGTAATACAAAACAAAATAACCCTGAAATTATGTCCTTGTGTATTACAAAATGTTTGTACTTTTAGGTGTTTTACAGTACCAAAGCTGAGAAAGTCATCTCACCCTAGAACTCCGACTGATAACTTCGCAGGAGATGAGGTGTTTTCTGACTGAACACCAGAGAAACAACGCCATTTTTTAACGCATTCATTGTTCGGAAAATTGAATCACCAAACGGTTGATTGGAAACGTGCAAACAGTTTACTAAAATCGAAAAAAGCAAGGTTCAAAGCTGTGTCAATAAAGGCAGTAGTGAGTCAAATGTGTAAATGGTCTTAAATTCAATGTATGTTTGCAATTTCAAAAGCCGATTTCACAAATACAAATATCGAATATCAATTCTGAAAATATTGTTGCTGGCATATTGATTAGTCTACGGAAAACTTACTATCTCTACTATATGTAAATCATGGAAATTGAAACGCAATAATATCATATTAATACTAAGTCAGATGCTTAATTTTATTTAATAAAAAAAAACCAGGTATAACTGCATATTGTTAGAATCTGTAAACAGTTTAAAGCACGAGTTAATGCCGGAAAATGAAATTTACAAAATGATAATAGGACAGTTTTGAACCGAATTAAGGTAAGAGTAATCAATTGGTAAACCATAAAAAGAAAAAGAAGAAGTGGAAGAAGCAAACGGAGATGTGTATGAGCTACATGACTATTTAATTAAACTGTTGAATTAATGGTAGACAGATACCTTGGTAATAGGCTAATTGTTTTTTGTTGTTTTCTTTTTGTTTCATCGAACCAATGAATGACCAATAGATAACAATATAGGTGTTCACAAGGCATCATTTTATAAACTTAGATGAAGATAATCAACATCATGGATACAAATTATTTCTTTTAAATAAAAAAGATAGATATATATAAACAAACATTTATTCAAGTATTGTAAATGTTCAGGAAAAGCTGATACTTACATAGCACTCAAAATTAAAGCAGAACATTTGCTTGAATTGTTTCCTCTTCATAAGCATATAATTTCCAGATAATGTACTAATATTGCTGGAGTTTAAGTTAATATGTTGTAATTCAATCATTATAAATTTATGTTGTATTCTCCTTAACATCAAAACTTTATAAACAAAAAAAACACGAATATGACTTTCAATGCAAATATTTCATTGTTTTTCTTTATACCACATGTACCATATCAGTGACTTTTACTAATCAATTGGAAAAAATGATATTTAATGAGTATTAACATGCTTCAATATTTGTACTACTGCACAGTAAACTTAATTCATCTACCAAAGTAAATTTGATCATATCAATTCAAGAAAAGTCAAATATTATAAATATCAGTCGACGTAACACAAAATTAATCATACACTTAATGATTCATAACTTCAAGCAATTCTTCATTACGTCTTTAACATAGTAAGTTATAAGGTTTGGTTTAACCAAAATTACTATAATCAAAAGAAACCACTTTTCCTACCGGAGTTTGATGAAATGTTCAATAAGTTTTATTGGGAAAAAAGCAACATCAAAAAGAACAAAACATCATTTAGAAAAACCATATCGACAAGTCATGTTAAAATAAGTGCCAGTTTATTATTATTACACACATAAAATATATTTTGAAGTTTTTGAACAGTATATAAATTTGTATACTGTAAAATAATGTTTTACATTCATGTCTTGCAGATTAAAACGCGGAATTCAAAATGTGTGAAAAATCATTATCATAGTATTGAGATTAAAACTGTTGTGACGAGTAAAAGAGTACATTTGGTGCATAATACTTCACAAGGGAATACGCATACAAATACTTCAACGATGTTAAACTATCTATTTTATCAAAAAATAATTTTAAGACAGTTTATTGAGCTGTTTCTTTTATCAACAAATTTATCATCATTAAAAATAAGGGATGTAATTGGTTTTATTGAATATACCTATCTAAATCTTTTCATCGTCTACGTGCTTTTTCTTTGTCATAAATCAAATAAGATAATAGACGAGCCAATTATCTACACGGAAATACGTAAATCATCATGTCCTTGAAAGTTCAAAATATACATCTAATTGCAAAAGCTTGTATTATTTTTCTTTAAAGAAACTTTAGAAATAAACAATGTTGCTTATATCTCAGTGTGATGTCTTAAAACCAATAAAACAAAAGTGTTCTGTCGACGATAATGTGATGATGAAGATGATGAAGAGGGAATGTTATTATTGCACGAAACATTTAACAATAAAATAATGCTGGAAAAGGAGTAGTTCGTATGATTGTATATGTTGTTAAGGAATTCAAACAAATTATGTCATTTTCGTGAAAGTATTTAAGAATTATATTGTTAATTCAATATATTTACAGTTAATTCTTTTTTCGGTGTAATTATATTGAAATGTTTTCGTTAATTTCTTCAAGAACTAGATTTTATGCGACCAATATAAGATAATAATACAAGTTTGTGGCAAAACAACACGATACTTAGTTAAGTGGTTACTACTTATTGTAAAAAATTAAAACAATCTGGAATTAAAAAAACGGCAAGACAAACTTGACAATATTGTGTTGCCTGTTTATAATGAGCCGAATCATTCTAGACACACCATTGCGTGTTTTCAAGATATATCATCAGGAAGAGGCACCTCGTATACAAACTTGTAATCTAATTACTGCGTCTAAAAAAATCTCAGAAAATTACTTAGTCAATTATATATCTATTCACAACGAGTACACTTACGTCTTTATCTAGTGAAAATATGCACATGCTACTGTATAATCTATGTTTCGTTGATAGGAATAAAAGTATTTCGCATTTTGTACTGACATATTGGCGCGAGGTTGATTAACGATGGTTGTTTTTTGTGTATTATTTGTGTATTATTCGCGAAACTATTATCTGTCAAACTCAGAATTCATATCTTCTTTTATCATTTCAGATATGACATAATGATTTAACATTAATGTGCAAAGAGATCAAGAATGTTCACCAAATACTCTCATAAACAAACAATATGCTTTTCTATTGTTTCAATTCGTTCATCTCGATTGATTTTCTTAACTTTATAAATGATTTCAGTACAAACTTTTATGCATTTTTAAGTGAGTGAATTTGAATCCATCCAAATATTAATGATGATTATGCCACGTTTAATCAAATTCACTTTTTATTTTGACATGTTTATTTTCACAAATAACCAAATGACCAGCGGACATTTCTAAGGATATCATTTGAATTGTATCGAATAAAACAGAAATAGGAGTGAGGCAGTCTTTCTATATTTAATTTGTCATCAATTAGTCAAAGGTTATGTTTTAGAATATATAACTCATTCATTTTTTACCTGAAAACAAATAAAAATATGAGAATCTAAGCTATTTAAGCAAAAACAAATGTTTTTTATGTTCGTCATTGCAAATTGCGTATTATAAAGAACATGCATTACAAAGTAGCATGATAGTGAAAGTACGAGAAAGGCAAATTACGGATCATACAATTACAAAGATATGCATATGTTAGCGAAACATTATTTGTAGTACTAAAGTTAATTTTAAAACAGCCACGATTTTTTTTTAGTTATCTTAAATATACGCCATTCGATCTAATTTAATTTTGTCTACCAAAACATATTAAGTTTTGTCTTCAAAAACATTTTTAAAGAATGATAGCGCACGAAAATGCGAATCGTATTAGTTTATATTTAAGAGTTTGTCGATTACGAAAAAGGTCAGTGTTTAATGGATAATACTAGTTATACTTTATGTATTTGTTACTGATTCGATCAAATTATGTTTACAGATATATTATTTAGATAACATTTCCAATAAGCAAATTGTTGATTTTATCCTCCCAAAATTCTATAAATAAACAACAAAAAAATACATTTTGTACGTTTGCTATTATTCTATTAAGATGCATTTATAGGTACAAGTATAGAATGTATTTTAAAACAGTTGTAAGCATAAAACATCCTAGTATACTTATCACTTTCCTGCATTAAAATAAAACAAAATGTGCATTATAAATTCTAAACTTATGATAATCATTTTGTCTAAATTATAAAAATGTCATCGCTCGTTTATCTTCATTTTGTCAATATAAAGAATATAATTATACAGAATTACAAAAAACTATTTTTAATCTGTGACATTTTAACAAAACACTGACGCCTCTGTCAATATGTCATCTGCCGATATATCATCATATTCAATGACTCACTAGTGAATAATTGTATGGTATTACATAATATTGGCAGCACCGATTTATATATTTTAGTTCAATACATTTAAGTGTGATTAAATTGCAATAAATCGAATTTTATTTGCACAACTAATGGAAGTTATGTTCGTCTATTTGTTTTTACAAAAAATATTTTCTATATTGCATTACACTTGTTTTCGCATATGGCATGTAGCAATCAACATTGTCATTGTTAATTCTAATTGTTAATAAATAACAGAGTTTATTGTTTACACTCAACGCATGATGTAGCTATAAAATCAACAGCGTATCATTATCATAATAATATTTGTAAAGTACGATATTAAGCGAAACATGAAATTATTTCGGAAATCTGCAATGCATGAAGTATGCATGTTAACAAGATTTAGTATACAATTGTTAGATTATTCTCCTACTTCTCCAATAATTATAGTCACTTGCTGAAATGTGAAACATCTAGATTAGATATTCATGTTTTTGTTTTATAATCATTAGTTAAGATTACTTTTTAAAATAGAAATAATTCGAAATGGAATTAATGCATGTAGAAGAATATTAATAAAAATTGTGAAAAGAGAACATATATGTTTATATTAATAGCTTTTCTGAACGGTAGCAGCTGCTATGTAACATTTTTTTTCATTATATTTCTCCATACGTGATACGATGAAACTGGTTGGAATGATGCTTATACGAATAATACGCAATTTAACCCTAATGAGGCAAAATGAATGCCATCTACATGATATATGGCTATTGCTTGCGATCAAACCTTTTAAAATATCACAACGAGATCTAGCAATCGCAATTTTGTATCTCAGGAGTGCAGTATTGATGCATTTTATTTAACTTGTTTCATCAGTTATGGCTACACCAAAATAAAAAAGAATAATAAAGCTTCATGGCATTATTACTGATCTTGTTGAGGGACAAATGTAAATGCACTTGTCTCCCATCTTTTAAGGGAATATTATTTTCAGGGAAAAACATGTAAGCTAATCTCGATACACTCTACACAAACGTTTATTATTGTTGGTGACGAGTAACGAAAAAGTCCAGAAAAAAGTCCATTATCGCAACAGATGGTTTTTCGTGTCGTATTTGTTAAGACTCACTAACTTTTTAAAATTAATAGGTATACATTAACTTTAATTTCCAATGCCGGTCAGATAAGTGATGGTCATCGAAACAGGGTATTATGTCATAGGGTTAATGTATAACTATGTTATAACATGTATGTTTTTGTATACTTTAATGTTTATTCTGTTTCAGAGACATAAATAAATATACAACTAGTCATAATAACATTATACTGCAATCAAATAGTAAATCTGAACACCAATTATAGAGATAGTAGCTTGTGTAGGCGTAGTGGTAGTCGTAGACCTGTATTAGATATTGGTAGTCGTACACCTGTATTAGCCATTTACCAATATTTATCCCTCTTACACCTGTAATCTATCTAACGTATTGATTTTCCCCGCACGAGCATATTAACCAATCACATTCGATCAAGTGATATCCGCCATACTTTGAAAATGTAAACAAGCCATTTTTGTGCTGAAACATTAAATATCCATTTTGTAGTTATATATAAATATATCTACAGGAGCGTATCTTTCCATGTTTCCATGACAATATTAAACCCATTGAAAATCTGTCGACCCATGTTGTCATTATATCCCCGAATGAGTGGCCCGGCGACAGTGGCGCCCAACGGTGTTTGGATTAGAGATACAGCACGGATCAATACAGAGCACATGAAGTGACTGAGATGTAGGATCATCCTATAGCCATTGGCAGTGTGTTACAGACATCTGATCAGAGGTTTTGTGAGTGCACTCGCTTTAAATTTATCAATAAGGCCTTATTATCTATACATCATTTGCGCAACTTTATCGCTAGTGTTCATATATAGCAGACTCTGCACTACTCCAGGACCAGTCCAAAGTAACATTTCATTCTGTGGATCAAGCTTCCAGGGAGAATCAACTGTGTATAACTATTGCAGAACTGAAATAAAAAAAATAAACAAGTGTTATAATATATTTATAATACATATTTTATCATTGATATAATTATATGCATTCTGTATGTAAATTGTATGTTATATATGTTATTTGGTAAGTGTATTTTTGTGTAAGTGTGATTTTTTTTCAGGAAAGTAAATTTTTGTGTACAAGTCCCAAATAGGATTGATACTTTGCACTTAGCCCCTGCAACACACTAACATTAGATTTGGTCAATTAGCATAAATAAATAGCTTAGGAAAGTAGAGTATATGGTGTTCAGCTGGTAGAGCATTAACTAAGATTTAAAGTCAGCAAAATTAAGTAAAGGTACAGCTAAATATAGAGATCAATTTTCTTCAACTTATAGAAATAAGTTGATAGAAAAATTACAATCACATTTGACAAATTTGGAGACATCTTATCTTCAAAATTGTCATTTAAAATCAGTACTGTGTAAAATATGGTATAAAATAGAAAATCAATCGCAGCTGCATCGCGAATCGTGAATGTTCGCTGACAAAATTATTTTGCAGGTAATTTGTAAAATACAGGTTTACAATACATCTGCAAAATAAAGTCATATCGATCGATATTGATTTATATCTAGCTACGCCACTGCAAATGTAATCGAACGTAATCCTTTAGCTGACCGCGGACAGTGGTAATTGTAATCACTATCGGAAAAATAGCGTTATAGTAATAGAGAGTCAGTGGTTCAGCGGATAGCGCGTTAGACCACGGATCTGATAGTCGCAAGTTCGAATCCAGCTCAGACCGGCAATTTTTTTTTTTCATTTTTTTTCAAAAGAACTGATTTACACTATATCACATATCAATAAAACACACATACCTACAATAAATAAAAAAGCAAAACACTATTACAAACGGTATACAAACACACTGAAATCGGAAATATGATTTGAAATATATAAAATTGCATTACAAAGACAAGACAAATTTTGTAAAGAGAAGAAAAAGTAGATTGGTGTAAAGTGTGAAGTAAAGAGACAATAAATTAGTGAAAACATATATTGTGAAGGGAATTGGTGAAGAGATTCACATGTATTGTGAAGTAAAGAGAAATAAAGTTGTTGAATAGATATAGTTTGAAGTGAAAAGAAGAGAAATTGAATTGGTGAATCAGCATTTTGAAAATTAAAGAGAAAGTGAATTGCCAAGTGAAATATTGTCAAGTGAAGTGAAATGAATTGATGTCGAAGTGAATTGGTGAAGATTTATATTGTGAAGTAAAAAGAGGAGAAAGTTAACTGGGGAAACAGTATTTTATGAAGTGAAGAGAAAGTGAATTGATAAAGCAAAGTGAACTATTGTGAGGTGAAGTTAAGTGAAACAGCATTTTATGAAGTGAAGAAAAAATGAATTAGTGAAGCAGCGTTTGGTGAAGTGAAGAGAAAGTGAATTGGCAAAGTTAATTGAAATATTATGAAGTGAAGTGAAGTGGTGAAGAGATACATTGTGAAGTGTAGAGAAAGTGAATTAGTGAAGCAGCGTTGTGTGAAATGAAGAGAAAGTGAATTGTTAAAGTGAAGTGAAATATTGTGAAGTGAAGTGTTGAAGAGATATATTGTGAAGTGAAGAAAAAGTGAATCGGCGAAGCAGTATTTCGTGAAGTAAAAAGAAAGTGAATTGTTAAATTGAAATATTGTGAAGTCAAGTGGTGAAGAGATATAGTGCAAAGTGAAGATAAAGTGAATTGGTGAAGCAGCATTTTGCGAAGTGGAGAAAGTAGATTGATGAAGTGAAATATTGGGAAGTTAAGTGAAAAGCGAATTAAAGAAATATATTGGGAAGTGACAAGTGAAGTGAATAGATTAGTGAAGTGAAGTATTGTGAAGGGAAGTGAAAGTGAAGTAGAATATTAGATTGACGAAGTGAAGTATTGTGAAGAGAAGTGGAAGTGAAGACGAAGTGAAGTATTTTGAAGGGAAGTTAAGTGAAAAGCGAATTAGCGAAGAAATATATTAGGAAGTGACAAGTGAAGTGAACAGATTAGTGAAGTGAAGTATTGTGAAGGGAAGTAGAAGTGAAGTAGAATATTAGATTGACGAAGTGAAGTATTGTAAAAAAGTGAAGACGAAGTGAAGTATTCTTAAGAGAAGTGAAAGTGAAGTAACATATTGAGAAGTGAACAGAATAGATTGGCCAAGTGATATATTGTGAAGATACAACTTAGTGAAATAAGTTACAAGAGTTGTGGCAGTGTTTTAAAAGAACAATGGAAGGAGCTATGTCTGAAAGAGAAAGCAGAAAGTTAAGAAGAGATGCTATAAGAGACCAACTACAAACAAGAAATGAACAAGAGATTAGAATGCCTTCAAATAACTATAGAGCAAATACGAACCAGCACGAAGCAGAAGATAGTGACAGAGATAGACAAGGCAGTTATACTAGAATATTACAGTCAAATGGCACAATTAATCAAGCATACAGAAGAGCCGATGACAGTTCAGAACAAAATAGCAATATGGTATCGAGAACGCCAGATTATGAGAACAGAGAAATACTACAGGATAGGGCAAACGTTAGTACGAGAAGAGAAAATACATCTTTAAATGGAAATTTAGTAGGAAGAAGAAAAAGCGTTTCATTTGACATTGATAGACAAGGTATCAATGCTGACCAACCAGAAAGTTCAGATGAATTCCAGACGCGTGATATTGATTATAGCAGCATAGACTTATCACAAGAAATGATGGTTCTAGATGAAAAGTTGGAGGTCTTAAGACAACAAAACGCTGATTTGCTAAGCCAAAACAATAGCGGAAACCTAGAAGCAACAAGTGATTATTCAAAGAAAGGTTCGTCAAGAAATACTGGTACACATAGTCCTTCGGTTGAAGAGTACAAAGACAGTGATAAACATAGAATGCAAAGTAGTACTAGAAACGAAAACACAAACGTTAAGATAGTTCCAGAAAAGACAGGGATATCGAACAGATTTATTTACATGGATGAGATATCAGATATAGACAAAGGTAATGATAAAGGTGATTATAGTCCAACATATAAACAGAATGGCAGCACTATGGCGCTAACCACTGGTTGAAAACTCAGTGTTTATATTTGGACAGAGTAGCATTTGACAGACTCCTGACAAACCATAAAATAGACAACAACAATGTTATTATCAAGACGATTTTGGACAAATTGGTGGTGCCGATAAAAGAGAGTACAGATATAACAAACCTAAAGATAATTTCGTCAGTGAACCATATTTTGAAGCTGATACTCATATAAATGATGGGAGATTCTCCACATATTATAGACGGAGGAATTACGAAGATGTTATCCCAGATTCAACAGATATGCATGAACACGTACATGGTTATACAGGAAATTACGGGGATATCAAACTTGAGGATTATAGAGGGATTAGAAATGACACTGTTAAACCAAAGATTGAACGTCGATGTACCGACGCAACATATAATATTGTTCCAGAAGAATATAGAGAGTATCACCCTAGAGGACAACAATGGATGGAAGAAGAAAGAGTGAGATTTGAGACAGAAAGAGAACAAAAACTGTTACAAAAATTATACGAACAAAACAGACAGATAGAATACGAGAGAGAAATAAAGGAACAGGAAGAAAGACAATTAGTAGAAAGAATTCGTAGACTGCAAATAGCGAAGGACGAATTAAGCCAGAAGAGAACGGAACGAGAAAGGCTTGAAAAAGAAATTCAGAAAAAGATGGAACTCGAAAGTCTGAGAACACAAAGGATTGTGATATTAAAACGTCAAGAAGAAAGATTATCAGACCAAGTTGGAGAAAATATAAGGAGAAAAGAATCCATTCATGATGACACAGAGAAGGAAAGCACACAATTCACAAAGGTAGAACAAAACAGTAATCGAAGTGGATTTGGAAAACCAAAAATTCCTCAGTTTGATGGAAATGATTTCAAAGTTTGGAAGATAGAGGTGGAATGTATCATTAAGAGTGGAATCTACCCAGAGTATTTGATAGCGCAGACAATAAGAAATTCTTTGAAGGGTCATACAAGAAAGGTTCTTTTGACAATAGATCCAATGGCTAGTTCTGCAGTTATACTCAAGAAGTTAGAAGACATATACGGCACTACGCAAACTGAAGACTCAATAATGCAGGACTTCTTCAATGCTAAGCAAGATGAAAAAGAGACCACATCTGACTGGGCACTAAGGCTAGAAACAATTATGCAGCTAGCAGTAGAGACCGGTGAAATACCTGAAAGAAAGAAGAATGCCTTGTTAAAACAAAGGTTCTGGAAAGGTTTGAAGAGTGAAAAGCTCCGTAACAATACTCGAGTTACATACGAATCTGATGCGACATTTGAAGTGCTACGTAAGAAGGCTAGAGTAGAAGAAGATGAAATTAAAAGAACGTCATCAGACACAAGAAGTGTGAAGCCAGTAAACACACAGACTACAGAAGTGAATGTTAGCAAAGAAACACAAGCATGTCAACGAGGCGAAATACAAATGCAACAACAAAGCATGAAAACAACATCGTTTTATATGGACAAACAAATGAATATGATGCAATCACTCATGGATAAGATGAATAGATTAGAACAAGAGATATCTAACATTAAGAAAGGTGGAATAGAAAACTCCAATAAAGGTTACACTAGAGATGCACGTTACTTTGAAAATCCAAATAGAGGAAACTACTTTAGAGGCAGAAGACAGTATTCTGGTGACTTCTATGGGCCACCAGGACGACCATATTATATGGAGTATTACGATAGACAAGACCACCGACAGAAAATACCACCTAAATCACAAAAAGAAAGCAACCAAGACAGAAAGGATGATAGAAAGAAACCAGAAGGAAAACCAGCAGAAAAGGATCAAAAAGAAAAGCCAGTTAAGGACGATTTAAACTCTTAAGTGCTTCCATCGCAGGGCATGATGAAGGCAACAACATTGGAAATTGCCCTAATGTCAACATTATGAACAGACTTGTAGGTTCGTCAAATGAAACGACTGTAGTTTTGGAAGGCGTAGAAACAAAAGCACTTATAGATAGCGGTTCCATGGTCAGTTCAATTTCTGAAACATTCTATAATCAATTACCCAACAAACCTTTTCTACATAGTTTAGAAGACTTCGGATTAGAGGTTAAAACAGCAAATGGAACATTTTTGAATTTTCTAGGATATATTGAAGCTACAATAGAAAGCAAAACATTTTCTCATGGCTCAGTTACAACTCTATTTCTTGTTGTACCAACAATTGAATACCATCATAATGTCCCTGTGTTGATAGGCACAAACGTTATACGGGAACTAAAAGAACACAATCCTGAAAAAGAAGATACACCAGATCCATGGAAGTCTGCATTTATGTCTATTGCTTCTGCTTCAGTTGGTATTGTTACGTCAACACAGCCTATTACACTTAATCCTATGGAAAGTAGAACAATAAGTGGCTTCGTACGCAAAACTAGGAATGTTGAGGCAGTCGTTACTGAACCAATTGAAGACAATTATCAACAAAAATCATTAGTTACCCCTCGTGTTGTACGACTTACTAATTCAGGAAAGACCGCACGTGTTCCAGTGAAGATATGTAACATTTCTGCAAAAGTTCTGAAAATTCCAGCTAAATCTGAAATCTGTCAGCTCAATGAAGTAAAGGTGTTAAGACACGCAGACATCGGCAGCGATAAACCTGAAAAAGAAAAGGAAAACAAATATGATATCAGTAGACAACACTTACCGGAACACACAGACTACATCACGTCACATCTTCAGACTGTACCTGAAAAAGAAAAGGAAAACAAATATGATATCAGTAGACAATACTTACCGGAACACACAGACTACATCACGTCACATCTTCAGACTGTACCTGAAAAAGAAAAGGAAAACAAAGTAAATGATGAAAGGAATATTAGACAAGCTTATGGTGTAGACATAGAAGAATCCAAACTTACAACTGAACAGAAACAAAAAGTTTACAATCTCTTCAGCAAATGGGAATCAGTGTTTCCGAAGGGTCCGCATAATCTTGGACATACTACAGCAGTCCGTCATAAAATTGAGCTCTCAGATAATACCCCATTCAAGGAACCTTATAGACGAGTCCCTCCCGCAATTTACAATGAAGTTCGAGAACATCTGCAAGAAATGTTGACAATAGGTGCAATCAAAGAGTCAAACAGTCCTTGGTCTTCGAACGTAGTTATCATTAAAAAGAAAGATGGAAACATTCGCTTTTGTATCGACTACCGCAAGCTTAATAGTAGAACGAAGAAAGACGCCTACCCTATCCCTAGAATTGACGATACCTTACATCTTTTGGCTGGTTCACAATACTTTTCAAAACTCGATTTAAAATCTGGTTACTGGCAAGTGGAAATGGAAGAGTCAGATAAGGAGAAGACCGCTTTTCAAGTTTGGGGAATTGGATTCTACGAGTGCAATAGGATGCCATTCGGGCTCTGTAACGCCCCAGCGACATTCCAGCGCCTCATGGAGCGATGCATGGGTGACCTAAACTTGAGAGACTGTTTAATCTATCTGGATGATATAATCATTTTCTCCAAAGACATAGACACACACATAGATCGTCTAGATGCCGTTTTTCAGCGTTTATCAACCAACAACTTGACAATCAATCCCAAGAAATGCGAGTTCTTCAAAAATAGTGTTACTTACCTTGGTCATGTAGTTTCAAAACAAGGCATACAAACAGATCCAGAAAAGACAAAAGTCGTCGAAAATTGGCCGATACCAAAATCTGTGAAAGAAGTTAGAAAATTTTTAGGATTTGTTGGATACTTTAGAAGATTCATTAAAGGATTTGCTGAAATTGCTCGACCACTAAACAATCTGTTGATAGGACATTCATTGAAAGGTGATAAACCATCCAAAAAGAAAAACAAAAGACAACCATTTGTATGGGGAAAAGAACAACAGTCAGCATTTGAAGAACTGAAAGCCAAACTGATCAATCCACCTATCCTCGCATATGCCGATTACGACCTCCCGTTTAAACTACATACTGATGCTTCTTCTAAAGGCCTCGGAGCAGTATTATACCAGCGTCAAGAGGGAATCGATCGTGTCATCGCCTACGCAAGTAGAAGTTTAAAACCGTCAGAGAAAAACTACCCTGCACACAAGCTGGAATACCTCGCTCTAAAATGGTCCGTCACTGAAAAATTTCCCGACTATCTTTATGGCGCTGTATTTGAAGTTGTTACAGATAATAACCCTTTGACGTATGTCACTACCTCTGCTAAGTTAGACGCAACGGGACATAGATGGCTTGCAGCACTGTCAAACTATAACTTCAAGACAACAAACAGATCGGGAAAGAACAATGCCGACGCAGATGGCCTTTCTAGAATCCCACAGAATCAGTCAAATGAAAAGACCATTAATGAAAATGTCATATCAGCAATGTCATTAGCAGAAACTTCACTACCATCAGAAACACCACTTGCATTCTCCGTCGTCCATCCAGACTCAATAGACATTGTTGATCGAGTCACATCGCAAGAAATTCCATCTGATATCTTAGAATCTGAATCACTGAGTTCCAAAGATTGGATAAAAGCGCAACATAAAGACCCAATAATATATCAACTTATAGAGCACATGGATAAAGGCACTAGACCGTCTGCTAAGCGGATCAGTGGAAGCATTAGTCCAGCAGCCAAATACTTGAGGGATTGGGACAATCTTGAACTCAGGGATGGTATTTTCTATAGATACAGTCGGTACAAAGGTCAACAGTATAAACAGTTAATATTACCAGAAACAATCAGAGAAGAAGTGTTTCAAGCCTTACATGATGACCTAGGACACCAGGGTCGGGACAGAACAATTTCTCTTTTCAAACAGAGGTTCTTTTGGTCTGGAATGGACTCTTACATCGAAGAAAAGGTCAACAAGTGTCCACGTTGCATCGCTAGAAAGTCACAGCCATCTATAGCCCCCTTAGTGAACATCTCGTCCAGCGCACCGATGGAACTCATATGTGTCGACTTCCTCAGCCTTGAGCGGTCCAAGGGTGGGTTTGAGCATATCTTGGTGATAACAGATCACTTTACCAGATACGCCCAGGCCTACCCTACCAAGAATCAAACAGCCAAGACGACTGCAAGAGTGCTATTCGATCAATTTATAATCCACTATGGATTTCCATTAAGAATACACAGCGATCAAGGTGCCAATTTCGAATCTGGACTGATACAAGAACTGTGCAAATTAGGAAACATCGCCAAATCTCGCACAACGCCATATCACGCTATGGGCAACGGTATGACGGAAAGATTTAATCAGACCCTGTTGAAAATGCTTGGGACATTGGAAGAGAGCAAGAAAAGTGACTGGAAAGCTTATGTCGGACCTCTGGTACACGCTTACAACGTCACGATACATAACAGTACTGGATTCTCCCCATATTTCCTAATGTTTGGAAGACATCCTAAGTTGGCTATAGATGCTCTACTTGGACTAAACTTTGACGAAATACAGTCGAAATCAAGAAATGAATACGTCAAAAAGCTCAAAGACAGGTTAACATATTCATATGCAAAAGCAAAAGAAGCTGCAGAAGATACAGCCATGAAAAACAAAGAATTATACGACAGAAGACCAAGAGCATCAAATTTACAACCAGGAGATATTGTTCTAGCCAGAAATGTCACCATCAGAGGGAAACATAAGATTGCGGACAAATATGAAACAGAACCATATATCATTTTAGAACAACCAAACAAAGATACGCCAGTATATGTCATCAAAAAGAAGAATTCAACAACAAAGAAAACTAAAACCTTGCATAGAAACCTTCTGCTTCCAATTAAAACAACAGTATCAAGTGACAACAACAACAACAGCGAAAGTACTGAAAAATACATCATACCACAGAGAAGGCAGATGAATAGCGAGCATCCAAATACAGAGTCGTCCACAAACTCCGAGAGACCGAAGCGACAGAGGCGTGTACCAAAGTGGCAATCTAGCGGCGACTGGACGACATAACAGTGTTTACAGTGAAAATGTGATACATAGACAGAGTTATGTAAAGACTGAAAACAAGAAATTGAACAATTCAGTGAAATTATATTGTGTACATACTTACCTCATATAGTTCGTCTGAAATGAAAGTACGATTACTTACCTGTTACAGCATGTAAACTGTGTAGACTTTGAATACTCACCATATATGTATTTTGTATATAAAGTCTGAAAGAAAGCATGTAACATATTGTGAAACTATATACTGACCTCAAAGGATACATAACTGTGTTGACAGATGTAAACGCATCGTATATGCAACCATATACTTACCGTGTGTGAGATCCAAGGGATTCATACTTACAATTCTTGAAGGAGATGATACTTACCTCTGAAAGCTCTCCATATGTGCAAAGAATGGAATTCTAAATCCTGAATCGCGTATATTTATTATTATAAGTGGGATTGAAGTATATTAAATGTATGTCCTATATTATATACATAATACTAATATACAATTATTTATTTCAGGTGGACGTTAACGCCACAAGCAGATAATCTGAATTTTTTTTTTCAGATGTACATTGTTTACTTGACTGAAAATGTCGGGACGACATTTTTGTAGCTGGGGGGAATATGTCATAGGGTTAATGTATAACTATGTTATAACATGTATGCTTTAATGTTTATTCTGTTTCAGAGACATAAATAAATATACAACTAGTCATAATAACATTATACTGCAATCAAATAGTAAATCTGAACACCAATTATAGAGATAGTAGCTTGTGTAGGCGTAGTGGTAGTCGTAGACCTGTATTAGATATTGGTAGTCGTACACCTGTATTAGCTATTTACCAATATTTATCCCTCTTACACCTGTAATCTATCTAACGTATTGATTTTCCCCGCACGAGCATATTAACCAATCACATTCGATCAAGTGATATCCGCCATACTTTGAAAATGTAAACAAGCCATTTTTGTGCTGAAACATTAAATATCCATTTTGTAGTTATATATAAATATATCTACAGGAGCGTATCTTTCCATGTTTCCATGACAATATTAAACCCATTGAAAATCTGTCGACCCATGTTGTCATTATATCCCCGAATGAGTGGCCCGGCGACAATTACTCAAAGACAGGGGTGTGTCTGCCATTGATTAAACAAATATATTATGTAACAAAATAAATAATGCATAAAACATATTCATGTCGCTTTAAGAATGTAAAAAGTACTTCAACTTTATTATGAATTAACATAGAGAGTTACATGACTTTTCAATAAAGCTCTTACAATAATGGTAGACATTTATTTTGGCAGTGGGTAAGTGATTTTAATCTCCCTATATACATTGTAGTACCGTCTATCGGGATAGAATTGCCCGATATTTGAGGCCATAGGTCATATTTAAAAGAACACAAAGTGAATGCAACAAAACGAATCAGAAATTATTTTGATGATATTCAATTTCTAGATATAAAAAGTTTACATTGCAGATGGAATGCTGAATTCAATATTTGTGAAACAATCATATTATTTGAATTTACAAAGTGTGTGTAAAATGGATTGTTCTCACAGCTACGATACTTATTTATTATTTTTATCCAAAATACCTTTTTGGCAATATGTTTACCTAGTACTTTTATAAACAACTAATCAACAATAAAAAGAAGCACTGTTATTGCTTTTATTGAACATACCTAAATCTTCTCATTGTCTTAATGTTTTGCTTTTGTCATAAATAACATGAGACAATCGCCTAGCCTATTATCTACACGGAAATACTTTAATCATCATAGGATGGTCCTTTCCTTGATAGTTAATAGAATATATCTAATTGCAAAAGCTTGTAATATGTTTTCTTCAAAGAAACAACAGAAATAAATCTTGATGTTTATATCTTATTGTGAAGTCTTAATAACAAAAATATATAAAAATGTTCTGTCGGCGATAATGTTATAATGAAGAGGTATGTTTTCTTTGCACGAAACTGGGAAAGGAAAAGTTCCTATGATTGTATTGGCTGTAAACAAACAGTACTTTTCGTATTTGCATATTGTTTAAGTTACATGTAACTTGCAAATTTCATACTTTCACATATGCTTCAAGCGATATTTTGTCAATTTGTGGTAATGACAATTTATGCGATGAATAATAGGTATAAAACGTCTAAGAGGTATGTAAAAACATAATTATCTAATTTCTTCTGACCGAGCTATACTTACCGCGCTATTGCATATTACCGTTCACTCTCATTCAGGAAGCAAATAGTGTATTCTCTAAAATCTAAACATTTTGCTGAAATGCCTTTTTCATTATCCGTGCAATTATTATATGATAAAGGCAAACAGCAAAATATGAATAAGGCACCAGATGCGGGATATTCAACTACAGTACAGTAATTGTTCATGAAATAGTCCGGTTTCCTGTATGGAGCGCATCTGACTTTCATTTTAACCTTTTTAAAGCTAAAAGAAATATAGTACATGGACAATTAATCTCACATAAGGACAATAAAATGTGTTGAACATTTTAAATACATGGTATAAGAATTAAAAAGCATCTCAAAACTTGTGAGGAGAAAGAAATAATTATATACGTGCAATCATTCAAAACCTACAGTTAAGTAACAAAGTAATATTGTAATTTGATACTGAGGCTAGACCTGATATGTTTCATGAATGTTTCATGTAAAAGAAGGATAAACAAATAAAGGTATCCTTTTCTGGTGAACAACATATTCTCGAAATTATTTCTTCTGTTTTAAAATAAGCTCCTTGTTGGAATGATTATTTAATATAGTTAAAGAATCGTATTGTCTTGACAAGTGCCCTTTTTAACTTTAAATTGTGCCATAGTTCAATCTGTATTTCAGTATGCAAAAATAATCAGTAGTCCACTTGACTCACGGATATTTCAATAAATGCCGTTCGAAATGTATCGGTATCATTGAGTTAGGCAGTCTTTTTATAAGTAGTTTATATAATTTATCCTAAACTCTTTTCATTATCCATTATTGGCAAATCACCGTTCATTTAAGATTGAGGATGCTGTTAAAGATGTTATGGTTATAGCGTTTGTCATAGTTTCATAGCAGTTTGAACTTGTAACAGGAGGCTTTGCAATGAAAACGGCCATTTTCAAAATATGCTCATGCGGTAAAAGGTTAAGATGAATTGTGCCAATATAATTTAGAACAAAATGATGAATATAAAACATAATAATGTTAACGTTATTTTTTTCATTTTACTGCTTTGCACATATATTTTTTACATTTTTGGGGCAAAATCTATAATAATAATATCAAAGTGGCGGTTAATCTACAGTCTAATTGTACAATATAATCTTAGAAAAACAATATAAAAATATCATAACATGGCTGTATTCAGTGAAATTTGAGTGAGAGTCATGAAAAACAAAATAACCCTGAAATCATTTCCTTGTGTATAACAAAATGTTTGTACTTTAAGGTGTTTGACAGTACCAAAACTGAGAAAAATCATCTCACCTTAGAATCCCGACTGATTTCTTCGCAGGAGATGAGGTGTTTTCTGACTGAACACCAGAGACACAACGCCATTTATTAACGCATTCATTGTTCGGAAAATTGAATCACCAAACGTCTGGGTTGTGTCGTTTTCGTTTTGTTTAATCTACTGTTACATCAGTTACATCAGTCATGAATTTATAAGAGTCAGCATTATTTTCTGTGTAAAGAAGCAGTGAAGTCAGGGGATTATGTGTTTTTACAAGAACATAACAACAAACCGTGAATTATATCAGCAATTAATATTCCTTATTGTTAGGCCATGCATAACAAATCTTGAGAAGAGACTCAAGAGAGGCAACTGTAGTTGCCAATAAAACCTTCAGATGTAATGCATGTGTTTACATCAATTAAACACTTTTCTATGTTCAGTTTATGCTTTCATTTATATACGGTTGTACGATTTAGCTGTACTTATTTGCAAGAAAATATTGAACATGTTCAAAAAGCTGATTGGAAACGTGAAAACAGGTTACTTAAATCAAAAACGCAATGTTTACAGCTGTATGAATAAAGGCAGTAGTGAGTCAAATGTGTAAATGGTCTTAAATTCAATGTATGTATATAATTTCAAAAACCGATTTCACCAAATACAAATATCGAATATCAATTCTAAAAATATTGTTGCTGGCATATTGATTAGTCTACGGAAAACTGACTATCTCTACTATATGTAAATCATGGACATTTAAACGCAATAATATCATATATTAATACTAATTCAGACGCTTAATTTCATTTAATCATAAAAACAGCTATAACTGCATATTGTTACAATCTGTTAACAGTTTAAAGCACGAGTTAATGCCGGATAAATGAAATTTACAAAATGATAATAGGACAGTTTTGAACCGAATTGAGGTAAGAATATAGCAATTTGAAAAATCAATTGGTAAATCAGATATAGAAGAAGAAGAAGAGAAAGAAGCAAAGGAAGATGTGTATGAGCTACATGACTTTTTAATTAAACTGTTGAATTAATGGTTGACAGATACCTTGACAATAGGCTAAATGTTTTGTTGTTTTTTGTTGTTTTTGTTTTTTGTTTCGTCGAACCAATGAATGACCAATAGATAACAATATAGGTATTCACAAGGCATCCTTTTTTAAAAACTTAGATGAAGATAACCAACATCATGGATACAAACTATTTTTCTTTTAAATAAAAAAGATATATATAAACAAACATTCATTCAATTCAAGTATTGTAAATGTTCAGGAAAAGCTGTTACTTACATAACACTCATAACTAAAGCAGTAAATTTGCTAAAATTGTTTTCTCTTCATTATGATATAATTTTCAGATGGAGTTTAAGTTATATGTTGTAATTCAATCATCATAATTTTTTTATTTTTTTTTATTCTCCTTAACATCAAAACTTTATAAACAAAATACACGAATATAACTTTTAATGCAAATATTGTATTGTTTTTATACCATATTAGTGACTTTAACTAATCAATTGGAAAACATGATATTTAATGAGTATCAACATGCTTCAATATTTGTACTACAACACAGTAAACTAATTCTTCTATTTAAGTACCTAATATATGTTTATAGATAAAATGTAAGAAATGCTAACAAGTTATTTCGATCTTCAATGTTTGATGTTAACGAAGCTAGGAAATGTATTGAATATCCAGAGAAAACTGTATAATAAATGTTAAAACTGTATAATCGGAAAAAGGTCAATAAAAACAATACTTGAATACTTCTTGCATTGTTTATGATAAGAATGGAAATGCCATTCGATCCACGAAAGTTTCTTTAAATAGCTATAGTGTTAGCAAATGAGTTAAAGTACACGATTAGTTAATTTCGTTGAAATTTGATCATATCAATTCAAGTCAAGTCAAATCAAATATTTTAAATATCAGTCGCCCTTAACACGAAATTAATCAAACAATTAATAATTTATAACTTCAAGCAATTCTTCATTACGTCTTTACATAGTTAGTCATAAGGTTTGGTTTAACCAAAATTATTATAATTAAAGAAACGTTTCCTACCGGACTTTAGAAATGTTCAATTATTGTTATAAAAAATATTAAAAAAAACATTCAGAAAAAATAACCAGACAAAGTAAACCAAATCGACATGTCATGTTAAAATAAGTGCAAGTTTATTATTATTATTACACACATAAAATATGTTTAGAAGACTTTGAGTAGTATATAAAGTTGTAAACTGTTAAATAATGTTTTACATTTATGTCTTGCAGATTAAAACGAGGAATTCAAAATGTGTGAAAAGTCATTATCATAGTATTTAGATTAAAAATGTTGTGACTAGTATAAGAGTACATTTGGTGCATAATACTTCACAATGGAATGCGCAACGATGTTAAACTATCTATTTTATCAAAAAATAATTTTAAGACAATATATTGATCTGTTTCTTTTATCAACAATTTATCAACACTAAAAATAAGGGTTGTAATTGGTTTTATTGAATATACCTATCTAGTTCTTTCATCGTCTACGTGCTTTTCCTTTGTCATAAATCAAATAAGATAACATACGAGCCAATTATCTACACGGAAATACGTAAATCATCCTGCCATGGTCTTTTCCTTGAAAGTTCAAAATATATATCTAATTGCAAAAGCTTGTATTATTTTTCTTCAAAGAAACTTTAGAAATAAACAATGTTGCTTATATCGCAATGTGATGTCTTAAAACCAATAAAACATAAAGTGTTCTGTCGACGATAATGTGTTGATGAAGAGGTAACTATGTTCTCAATGCACGAAACATTTACAATAAAGTAATGCTGAAAAAGAAATAGTTCGTATGATTGTAATTGCCGCTTTCGTGAAAAGATTTAAGAGCATATTGTTATTTCAATACTTTGATAGTTGACAAACTTTTGGTATATTTATATTGAAAATATTTAATGTGTGGCTTTTATGTGAAGAATATAATAAGAGAATGATACAATAAGTTTCATCAGGCAACACTACACGATACTCAGTTGAGTGAGGAGACGATCTATGTTACAATTTCAGAATTTACTATTGAAAGACGTTTGGACGTCATTTGAACTCCTTAAGTTTATACTTTGATTGAGATATTCATTGTTTTAACTAGCTCACGTTATACATAAAATGTTAATGAGTGCATGAAAATGCTTTATTTTTAATATATAATTTTAGCACCGTTTCTGGACAATGTTTTTAGTCAATATTCAATACATGTTATTCGTTGCAATGTTTTCATAACACAAAAAGATTCTCTGAACAGTGCGTGTCTGGTTGCTGCTAGATATGTTTATAATCAATTAACATTTACTTTTGTAAGCAGATATCACGAATAACTTAATATGCTGCTGATATTTTTGTAATATTCAGTTGATTGTTGCATAGACGCCAACATATTTTTTGATAAATCATTTTCCATATCATAATTAAAATGTTGAGTTATATTATGTTGTTATTTACAAGCAAATTAAAACAACCTGGGATTAAAAAACGACAAGACAAACGGTACTATTTGACGATATTGTGTTGCCTTTTTATAATGAGCCGAATCATTCTAGACACGCCATTGCGTGTTTTCAAGATATATAATCTGGAAGAGGCACCTCGTATACAAACTACTTGTAATCTAATTACTGCGTCTAAAAAACTCCCAGAAAATTACTTAGTTAATTATATATATATTCACAACGAGTACACTTACATCTTTATCTAGTGAAAATATGCACATGCTACTGTAGACTCTATGTTTTGTTAATATGAATTAAAGTATTTCGCATTTTGCACTGACATATTGGCGCGGTTTTGATTAACGATGGTTGTTTTTTTGTGTATTATGTATTTAGTTCGCGAAACTTTTATCTGTCAAATTAGAATTCATTTCTTCTTTTAGCATTTTAAATATGACATAATGATTTAACATCAATGTGCAATGTTCACTAAATACACTCATAAATAAACAATATGCTTTGCTATTATTTCAAACGGTTAATATCGATAGATTTTCTTAAACTGATACATGATTGCAAAAGAATATAAATATAAACTAATATGTATTCTTTAAGTGAGCCAATTTATATCCATTTAAATGTAAATGGTGACTGTACAGTCAGGTAAAATTAAAGTATTTTTTTTATTTTGCCATGATTGTTGTCATTTGTATATTTCACCAATAACCGAATGACCAGTGGAAATTAATGTATCGGATAAACAGAAAAATGAACAAACAAAAAATAAGAAATGAGGCAGTCTTTCTATATTAAGAACAATTTTAATCTTTAACATGTGTCATCATCAATGATAGGTCAATTGCCAATATAAAAGTGTATGTTTTAAAATACATACATCATTCAGTTGAACCTGAAAACAAATAAAAATATAAGAATCAAAGCTAATAAAGTTAGGACAAATAATAAAAATGAATAGTTCGCAATTACAATTTGCGTAATGTAAAGTGTATGCATTATAAAGTAGCATAGTGGAAGTACGACAAAGGCAAATTAGCGAATCATGCAATTTCAAAGATATGCATATGTTAGCCAGATATTATTTGTATTACTACAGTTTATATTATAACAGCCACGATGCTTTGTTACTTTAAGTATCTTACATATACGCCATTCGATCTAATCTTTAAGTTTTGTCTACAAAAACATATTAAGTTTTGTCTTCAAAAACATTTTAAAAGGATGATAGCGCAAGAAAATGCGAATCGTATTAGTTAACATGATAACGAAAAACGTGTTTAATTGATAATACTATATACACTTTATGTATTTGTTACTGGTTCGATCAAATTTGAAAATAATGTTTACTGATATAATTAGCAAATTATTGGTCTTTTTGCTAGAAACGAATTTCCCCAAATTATATACATAAACACAACAAAAATACATTTGCTATTATTCTATCAAGACATGTAGCATATGCAAGACTTCGACATGATTTTGCATAAATTATAAGGAAAATATTTTCATATTTTAGCAATTATGACATTGTTAATGTTTAAACGTGTTATTTATTGGAATCAGTTAAATATCTGGAATAAAATGTGATTTAAAAATTAAAGTTTCGAAATCAACTCCATTCACATCTGTTCTAAGCAATGCATGTGTAGGTACAGGTATAGAATGTATTTTAAAACAGTTTAAGCATAATAAACATCCTATTATACCAATCACTCTTCTGCATGAATATACAACAAAATGTGCGTTATAAATTCTAAACATATGATAATCATCATGTCGTAATTATACAAATGTTTATCTGTTTAACAAAATGAAGAATATATATAGAATTTAAAATAGAAAAAAAAAGATTTAGTCTGTGATATTTTAATCAAACACTGACACCTCTGTCAATATGTCATCTGCCGATAAATCATCATATTCATTTGCTCACTATTCAATAATTGTATAGTATTGCATAATATTGGAAGTACCGATTTACATGTTTTAGTCCAATATATTTTAGTGTGATTAAATTGCAATTAATCAAGTTTTATTTGCACACCTAATGGAAGTTATGTTCGTTATCTGTTTTTACACAAACTATTTTCTATATTGCATTAAACTTGTTTTCGCATATGGCAAGTTTCATTGTTAATGCTCACTGTTAATAAATATAACTTGTGTGATCCCCCAACAGAGATTATTGTTTACACTTAACGCATGATGAAGCTATACTATCAACAGCGAATCATAATGATAAATAAAACATTATATCAAATGAAAGTATCTATTTACTTCAAACAAGTTTGGCAGAAGCACAGCAATGCTTATGTGGTCAGTTATAGTTTAATATGTACCATTTGTTTATAATATTTATAAGCTATAGGTGTTGTATATATATCTTCCACATGGCATATTCAATAATTCAATTGGTCTTAATTGATTGACTGCATTGAAACTATTCCAGGATCTAAAATAGTATCTCGCCAATTAGTCGATGGTACTACGTTGTAAATCAAAGAACCAAACTTGTCTCCCAATTAATTATGAGGTAAAGACCATCTACTTTAAACAATCCATATAATAGTTGTCTTGCATTGTTAACAATTTATCTTAATAGGAACGCCTGTTATCTATCAATCAACACATAAACAAATGTACAAATTAAGACGCGTGAAATTAATAGAAACCAAATGGTGCAAAGAAAAGTAAGTAATACATGGATAAATTGCCGTGGACCTTTGTCTTATTTAATTTAATTTAATGCTCTAAAATTTATGCTAATTATCATGAAATTTTTGAAAATGATTAAAAAGAAATATATACCATGAAAAAGTAATTTACACATTGACGACACATACGATTTACATAATGGTATATTACCTGAAAAATGTCAATAATTTATAAAATGCAACAGAAGTCATTACTGCGTTAGTCATGCATCAGAAATGTGGTGATAAGTACTGCAAAATCAGTTATTTATCGCACGTAACATGTAAATTATTACTACAGTTTTGAATCTTCCGACTTTTCTACAATCGTAGTAATTTTTTCTCAAGTTATTTTTTTTCTTAGAATATTTTGAGGCATGTTGCTTTAAAAAACACAATGTAAATAGTTTGAATATTTGAAGGTATGATATGAAAGCTACAATAAGGACATTTAATTTCACAGCTTGTATCTTATCAATTTTAAGGAAATACACCTGTTATACAAACAAGTTATGACAGAATGGTTTTTTAATAATTTAATTTGTCAGTTTTATATCTTCAATGACAGATTGTAACTGACAACGTAAGGTTATAGGAATTGGTTTTTGCCTTGTGGCAATTTTATTCTTTATAATCAAGTTTAATGCTCTTTTTAACATATTTATTGACATATTTCTGTTTTTAAAATGACATGTTGTTCTAATATTCAATTGATATCAAAAACGCAGAAAGTAAAAAAATATATCACATTTTACTTTGTAGGCAGGTCAACATTTCTGTAATTGCCCACACATCGAATTTATGTTTATAAAATATTAAAATCAAACAATATTTTTAAGGCATATATATTGACAAAATACCGTCTAAATTATCATAGAGAATAGCTAGCTATTATAAAACAATGCATTTTAATCTAAATTCGGTATAGCGTGTGATCTTCCGTTATGAGGCCTCGAGGCTACATTTCCATATCAATGGACGCAAAACCCGAAAAGACATATGATGAAATGGTTTGGTGAGTAAGCATGGCGTTTTTGTAAGACTAAAATATTTTGCATACGATATTCAGTTACTTTCGGTATAGAAATAAAAAATAAAAACACGTATAGGACCGTAATATCAAAAAATGTACCATAATCAATAAATTAAAGTAAAATGCAATAAAACATTATATTTGTCCTTTTTTTGGGAAAGCTTACCCTTTTTGAGATTATATGTCGTGTTGTGAAACAAAATGATGTTTGAATGAGATGAGAACTTAATTTAAAGAATTGCCTAGACATGAACTTGGTTTTGAAGCCATTCTATGCATTTCCTCCAATTACTTGATATTTATGATAAAGACTTGATATTCATGTATTTGCATTCATTTTTATGTTAAATTATATTTATATTTTTTCGCACGTGCAACGATTTAAGATAAGTTAATAAGTAAATTCTATAACTTATTTTTTTTGAAAATTCTTTGTTTCTCAATATAATCGAATTTGTATTTATCATAAAATGTCAATCAATATACAAATATTATCGTACACATGTTTAGCTTCCATTAAATGAATATTATGAAATTCAATTATGCATTCAATTTACCTATATTACTTATTTTATTTTGTTATGTTTTTTTATATGCTAAAACAGGTCTTTTTGACTGTTCGGTTGGTTTAAGAATAAGAAACCATTTTAGAAACTGAGATACATATAAATATTTTAAATTTTCAATTTGAAAATACATGCATATGTTTATGAAAAACGGCTAGTTTCTCGTGTTTAATGTTAATTATGGTATGAAAAAGCTTGATATCGCAACAAAATAATATTTACAAATTCATAATTTGTTTGAAAATATATTACATTCCTCTGTCTGTTTCTTCAACACATACTGAGGATTTCGATTTAATAACATGTGAGATTTAATGTCAATGATATTTAATAATCTCGAATAGTTGGATATCATTCTTTCTTGTCATTTGATAGATAAGCAAACACATTTATAAAAAGGACAACCGTTTACCAATTTCGTGCCAATATTCAGGCAACAAAGTGAACCAATCATGTTTTTCGGATCTCCTATCAACACTATATTAGTTTATGCAGCTGATGTCGTTTTAAGGTTTATTTTTTCCGCAGTCTTTATATTTCTTAAATGGAAAAAGGCAATTGTACAAATCCCATAATGACAGTGTAATTTGATTGCACTTTAAATACAACGTGTCGTTTCAAGAAAAAACACAGCTGCGTGTCTGGTACCAACTCGGTGAACATGCACAAACACTTATTCTGCTTTCTTTACGTAATAATTTCTCTTCTGTATTATACGAAGGCTAATTACTATACAATTTACTTCATTTATTGCTTGTCACAAAACAAACACATTATTCACTTATTTTGCAACAAACAACTTTGTTTATAATCATTTGATATGCTTCATTTAGTTTAGTTTATAAAATTAAATATGTTAATTAGAATATTCAATGATGATTATCAAATGAGGCAGTATTTGTACTACACCTACAAAATAATTTGCCTGTCACGCAAACATTTAACTTAAAAGCTAATTGAAATATCTCATCTAACAGGCATATAAAGTATTCTTTTCTGGCATAATTTCCTTGAAATCGTTTCGTGTAAATATAATATACATCTTAACTGTCATTTTTCACTAGACGAAACATGTAAGCTTACTAATTTAATTAGCTGGTTTCAAGACGTCCATATAAGAAATAGACAAATGTATTTATCAGTGCCATTCCTTTGGAAAAAAATACTCGTTTTCTCAATCAGATAATCAGATATATTGTGTTAATTTGCAAGTTAATGATATAATAATTTACAGATTTCATACGATACTGATATTTGTAATGATTATCTTGCCTTTATCAAAAATTTGAAATAGTTCACATACTTGGAAAAGTTTTATTAAATTCATTCATTATTTGTCATTTTTGTCTAACAAGAATTTAGAGAAAACACACATATTTTCGAATGTTTATATTAAGAAGTATCAATTCAAGCTTGTATGTAGGTAGATCACTCGTATAGATACCGGTCTTATAGTTTAGGTTTAGACGATGGCTTACACTTATTTCATCCGTCCATGACCTAGTTCAATCATATCGAGCTAAAAACATTTTCAATATTGACGTTGTAGACGTTATTCATCTTCACTCTATTTCATTTTATAAAGCTTTTCAGTATATGAAACTATGCAATGTTAATTTTTGACTTGTTCGTCATTACACCAACAGGTGAAGAATACAGAAGCATTGGTTTTAACTTTATTATCAATATCATAATTAGATTTAACGGGCTGATGGTCTTCACATGGTACTCATTTAATCGTTCGTTATATAATATATAAAAAGTTACGTAGCAAAGACATGTTATCACATTGGCAAGTGCAAACTGAACTTTAATTATACGCATGACTCGTGAATCCAATAAAAACTAGATAACACTATTTTTTTAATTTGATTTTAAATTCACAATAACTAAATTGCGCAAAAACTTTAAGATAAAGAACATTATAAGTCTGCTAATTTAGTATACCATTCTGCTTAATTAAACATGATAGTTTTAGCAATAGAGATTAGTTACATAAAACAAATCAAATTGTAACCCTTTCCTAAAAAAGCTTGCTAAAATTTCTTTCACCAATCTCACAAGGCAGCAGATAGTTTTTGGTATAGGTTAATTATTATACACATATCTGATTTATAACAGAATATGCTCATTCAGATTGTTCTGTTAGCTGGAATAAGTTCAATACCAACTATAATTCTTGTAAAGTACTGTCTAATATATACTTATCATTTTATTATACGTTTTTTTTGTGGTTACCTGCAACCCTAAAATTACATGCACATAATTGGTTAATAACAGCTTCCGGAATAAGTTTGCAAATCCGGGATTTTCGCAAACTCAGGTACCCTTTCTTATGTAATTAGAAAATAACCATGCCACACTTTGAACGCTCACCCAGCGTTTACACATAGCGCTATATTTGTATAAACGGCCAATTATAGTCTATTTTTATCCAAATTACTGTTTGATTTAACTTTTTGTATTGAAATTATATTAAAAAGGGTAGTTGAGTTTGCGAAAATTCCGGATTTGCAAACTTATTCCGGAGGCTGTTTAATGAAATTCAACTGCGGTTCATCTGTAGTCTTACGAGGAATGTTAATTAAAAAACAATATACACATTTGATAAAATTTCGTCTTATTACGTTTAAGTTATTACCTTTATCAAGAAAAGCAAAGTATACTTAATTACAAATTAATTAAAACATACATTGAGCCAGATAATTTGTACATGATAATGCTGAAAAATATTGGATGCAAAATATAAAAAACCAATTTTGCAATGTTTTTCGTTACTCGTTTCTATAGCAGTCTTGAAAATATTGACACTTAAATATGATATCTGCAATTGCGTTCAAATATCTGTATTAATTTTACACACAAATGTGTAAGAAAAGCTTTAAGTCATACGAAATTATAATTTTTCCACTGCTTCAAGTTATTGAAGACACTTCATATAAAAACGATGTATGTCTTCATTTTCTTGCATGTTTACCAGTTGAAATGAAACGTGTTATTTCCATAGAAACCAAGCAATAAATTGACCGATAAGCGCACGATAGAATGTTCGTACTAAATTCCTAACTTAAAAACAACATATTTTCTGCTAGCATTTAAGATTTATTTTTACATGTAAGAATACCGGGAATCAGGGATTTTTAGTATACCACGAAGCAGAAATGAAATGTTTTCATGAAAGTTTACAGCATGTTTTCTTTACGACATTTCATTTCCATAGAAACACCTCTGCTATAAAAACGAGTTACGAAAAACATTGCTAACTGTAATTAGATTTGCTTTCTCCAATTCTATACTTTTTTACTAAGACTGAATAAAGTATTGTATAGAAAAACAATATTTGACTTATTAATGCCATAGATGTCAAAGCATCTCGTTAAAATATATACGTCATTCCTGCACTGATTTCCTGCAAAATTACAAACAAATAATCAATATTCTTTGACTTGTCAGTATATATCTCTCAACGGTGTCTTTTTATATTATCAAATAATGTGTTATGTCATACATTAGGCTGCTAATTTAAATACAAACAATAATATATAGAAGAATAGTAAAAGAAAATGATAACGAATACGCGATAATGAAATTCAAAACATATATATGCACGTAATAAGATTTTTTTTTCAGACATAATGTTTTTTGACATGCAAATTTTTGTTTGTTCTCTGTAAGTATTTATACGTTGAAGGTACGATCAATAATGTTATCTTTTCAATTTTGCATGACTGTTGATAAATAACATATTAAAAGAAAAATAAAGGAAGAAAATGCGAATTGTATCGCTTTACACTTTATGATTTATTCTAGAATGTAATGAAAATGGAAATTTTTGAGTGATTTTCTAGCTTATCATTTGTAGCCATCTGCATATTTTTCCTTTGATACGACATGCATTGTGTGCATCGTATGAGATTTCCTCGGTTGGCAATTCTGATAATAGAAAGTTTCCGATTATGAGCTTTAAAGTAAAAGTGCAACCAAAAATATTTATATTAAAATTAACACTAAGTACGTCACTGTCATTTTTATAATTTCTTAATTTCCTTTTCAGAGCACTGTAATTGCATAGATTGTATTTTGGTTATTGAAAGTCAAAACTCTGTTTTAAAATACTCCAATCATCAAAAAAAAGTATGCACTTTACGCTTATAATTTAAAAAGTTAATTGAAAAAATGCAACTGATTATCTGTAATTACAGAGGAGGACATAAGAAAAGTACAAAGTAACATATTCCGGGAAACCTTAACTAAGTTTTGAAAACGATTCCATACTAACCAGTATAGATTTTATTTTTTTGAAGATCGAAACGCGTGAGAAGTCAAAATTATGCAATACACTATGGACTACAAATTATAATTTATCGCAGTTAATTGAAATAATATCGTTTGATAATCTGTTAATTTGTGGTCAAGTAAATAATGTTCTGTATAATGTAGAAATTCTTGATTGTGCGGGCTACTAGTAAACGATGTAATGCATTAACCATTGCAGTTCAAAGGGATAGGTGAATACATGTGCAATCATTCCAGCTAATACGGCATACACTGTATGATACTTTGAATGTTATCAATAAAGTCAAGAGGTCCAGAATATTGACATGTTATAAAGTGTTGGTTTTATAATCATAATTTTTGAAACGACAGTTCACACTAATATACGCCTATGAGCTTTAAGTACATAATACTCTGTGTTGGATTTTAAACAATATTTTAACACGATAATGATTGAAAATGATTATCATATAGGACTGTAAAATATTGTCGAATCTGGTTTTAAGAACAAATCAGGAAACAGCAGATAGAACTAACTTAAATATGTTTTAGTAATAAGTATAGTATATTAATATGATAACAAAATGTCAGAAAGAAAATCAACTTTGAATGATCAGAACTTTACTTTCTTTTAATGTGTGTGAGCATCTGCTATTGAATGCATATACCTGACAAAGTAAATAAGCAGAAACTACACTTCTCGTTACTAAAGCAGACGTTTTTACCTTCTAAAGCATGGCTTATAATAAACAAACCAAAAGTTAATAATAGCAAAAAACTAATGTTGTTGCTCTCTTACACATTCTGTCTATTCAGCCTTGCATAACTTATTTCAAAATACTCTAAAACATGTTTTGTTACTGGATTTTGGTGGGGTGGGATGCGTTCGTTGAATGCCACCCTTCCTTGTTATTCTCTGTTATCATATTTTCTGTTTCATTTATATCATTCTCCACACTTATACTTGTACACACCGCTTAACTCATTTCTAAATAATTCACACGTCAAAATCAATGGTTTGTTTTTTCATACTGAATGGTAAAAGTATAACATGCATTGTCAATAATATATACTGAAAGACATGTAAGACAATATTATCATGTTCTGTGTACATATTTTTTATTCTAACTAATAAAGGGGTTTGCCTTTGTTTACCATCCATCCATCAAGAGACTAGTCAAGAGACAAAATATTAGCTGGTTTGATAGAACAATCAAATTTAGCTTTGTCAGTGGAATAGCAACTATTTCAGCTTAAATAATCTATTTTAACATACATGACTACTGAATAAATTTGGAAAATTCATTTAAAAACTCTAAGTCAAATTGATTGTCGTACAACAAAGCAGATGAATTATATAGAAGACTAGAGAAATGGAATAATTGTATATGTAATCTATACGTAGTCTGTTTCTCCATCTTGGTAATGAATTGCGGGTTCGTATTACTGTCCACATTTCAGGGGTAGGTTTACTGAACGTGACGCCTAGTGCTCGAAGTTTTAATAAAGTTACATCGTCCTTAAACAACAGATAAATTGAACATATGAACCGCCTGAACAAATGTTGTGTCGATACTTAAATTTTTCACAATTTATCCGTGCGATATATGCCAGATCGGCGCCAAACTGCATGTTTTTGAGAGATGCCATCAGTAAGAGTTATCTAACGTTGTCAACGTCTAAAAATAGCAATATGAAAGAACGATATTGCATGGAAATGCGAATTGTATAGCCAGACACTTCGTGGTTTATTGTGGTATATTAGAACTTTTATAATCAATTAAACGCCGATGTAACTACCATGCACTTGAGTGTAAGATATGTTTATTTAATATGTGATAAAAGGAAACAAATATGTTTCAGGTACGCTTCACGTTTTGAAAAAGACATTTGTTATCTTAAGATATTGTATTGTTTTTTTTTTCAAAATGTATTTAAATCAATTTTCCTAAGAACAATCTCATAAAAGCAAATATCTTTTCTTTCCGCCATTTTGTAGTTTCTGATCCGATAAAACATGCATCTGGGCTATTATTTGAGTAACATTGGAAGATTACTATCATTTATATATTGTTAATGATTGAACGTTAGTCGATGTTGAGCAAATATATGTGGAAATATTGTTAATAAAAAGTTTATTTCAGTCGTAAATCGATAAAACTGACATTTGTTATGGTTTAATACATCATCTGACAAACATAATTAGAATAAATATTTGTATTATATGATGTTAGAATCAAGTTCAGGGTCTGTTCATTGTAAGTCCTTAGTCTAAAAATGTATTCAGATCAAAACTGAGGTTATTCTCGTTTCAAAGAAAATGTCCTAACTTTTGATGTAATGATTCTTTAACAATTTCTGAATAGCAATGCATATGAACATTTATAAAGTGATGATAGAAGCGCGTGTCATTGTACTTGTATTTTGTTTTTCTCATGAGAGTGAATTAAATTAATGTTTAAATCTTTTACTACAGAATGAAAATATTTATTGAAACGGTCTAAGTTATATTGTTTGTCATAAAACCAAGGCATTAGGACTTCTTATGAAATGCAGCCCTAGACTTTACCTCAATCGTCTTATTAAGTTTACTTATTTTACATAAGCACCAACGCATTTAAAAGGTACAAAGTGCGAGTTAAAGCATTTGCGAAAGGTTGTCATAGAAATTTTAAAGGAGATAATGTATAACAAAATCATTTACTTTTATTATATTTCTCAACAAAAGATATGCTTGCTATAGACGTGGATATTACAAAAAACATTGCGTAGATAGTGTCATTTTTATGTCATCTTTCTTTAGATTACTAAAATATCATTAAATGTGAACACATAATTCATTTTGTTTCAACAGATGCTATTTGTGTATTTCACCTTCTATTCCAAGTTTAATAGATTTCCTAGTAGTACATTGTTTGTTTTAAAAGATGTATGGGTTCAAAGCACGAGCTTTAACAATAAAATTTGTCAGCTTTTATTTTGCAGCGTGTTCTATAATAATTTATCATTTAAGCGACTTTTGTCAATAGTAGATTAACTACTAAAATGCCTGTCATTGGCAACTCCAGTAGCTACATGACAACGTGCAGCGTTGTTTTAAATGTATATATATTTCACAAAAGCATGAAACCAACTCTGAAGTAAACAACACAGAAAGGACAAATATTGAAAATCATTTAACTATAAATTTGTTCATACGTTGCTGTTCAAGTCGTCTTGAAGTAAATAAAGGATCAATTCACAAAAGAGCAAAATTAACTTAACGCCGAACAAATATATTTTGCTCTAATAGAATAATAAAACTCTATAAAAAATCAAAACAGGTAATAGGACTGAACATTAAAAGGCCACCAATAGACTAAAATACCGATATGAAATATAATGAAAGTGAAACATTGGCTCCCAACATGATTCAGCAATGATACAAAACCCTCTGCAACACAATCTGGATAGTTTTGAGGATAACCTTTGCAATATGAAAAATATGTAAAAATATGTATATGTATCAAATAAATACATGAATTGCTCTGTACGTATTTGCTTTATTATTCCTTAAAAGATTATAAGTTCATATTTTTTGTGCTTTTAAAATTGCTTTGAAATGCAACTTTATACATACTTGTCACTTGCATTGATCTATAGTATATGTTTATCGTACATTATGTACGTCGATTACATATAAACAGCGGTCCTGCAAAAATCAGTAAAAATATAATAATTATATATTAATATATATTTAATTATGATAATTATATAATAATAACCGGTACCGTTGGCCTAGTGGTTAAGGCGTCCGCCTTCGGATCAGGAGGTCGAAGTGGGAGCGTTGATTGAATGATGAGTGTTTCTCGTGGGACTCATTCCGAAATGGCCGTTTCGTGAGCCGCGAGGTAGTTAAAATGAATGATGACCGATTTCTATCCGCCTGGCGCCTTGCATAGCGGTAGGAGTTGTGAGGTACATGGTATGCAAACAAAAGGTGTCTCATAAGTCAGCAATGGCCGGCCCTTTCATTAGGGGTGACACTATAATAAACAAGACCTTTACCTTTTTTATAATAATTATTATATACGTCATTGTTTGGTGATAATTGACACAAAGTATTATCATATCCTCTTGATGCCATACCATCAACACTAAGAGACCACAATGGAAATAAGCGTTTATGCTTCACGTATGATCCCTGTTTTTAATGGTGCATGACATGTTGATAAACATCATTTTGTTATATTTGTTATACTACATGTTTTATACTATTGTGTATGTAGTTCATTGTTCATTTATATATTATTTTTACTATTAATAACAGTCATTAAATGATATTACATAAAACGCCATTTGCCTATTTATTGGTCAAGTCAAAAGTTAAAGAAAAGAAAATTAAACCACATATATTTATTGTTGTCTTTATCATAACATTGCAGTGCTCACAGTGATGTTATTCCTATTCCCTTTTCAGAATCAAATCGGCGTTTCTATATCAGGAACGGCTATCTTTGTTTTCAACTTTGGAACATAGATTTGTATATCACACTTGAATCGAAAAAGCTTATTTATTACATACAGTAAATATCAAAGCACTTTCCCCATACTTCTCAAATCTCAAACAGAGTTAACATTTGATAGGAAATTATTGTATTTACAAAACATCGTAAATTATACTGCTCAGCAATTTTTCCTTTTATTCTGATACGAATAATCATAATAATATAAAACATCACGATTTTGAAAAGAATGTTGAAGTAAATTAATTTTTAAAGCACCTGCAGTTCTAACCGAAAGCATTTTCTATTTCATGGTATTTTAGACTCAAATTTCTAAAAGGTAAACATTTACTTCATATAAATATGAACTTAATGGTTGGTTAGCATATTCCCCAATATTCATACATTTATGGGGTTTTAATAAAGAAGAAATATAAAGCTAAATAAAATTATATTAAAGAAACAAATCATTTTGTTGAACAAATATAATATATTATACACATGTAGTAGAAACGTGTATTCCCCAAATGATTGTGGATTTCATAAATTCACTGAGGTTTCGGCGAATACGTGAAATTCATGATTAAACATATTCTCTGTTACATTTACAATGTACATACATTCTAAATTGTTGTATTAAAATATGTTCCTATTTTAATGACAAAACGTACAAAACTGAGGTTTTGTTGGCGTATGCAAATTATACTAGCTGAATTGTTCTCTTTTTGCCTAAAAAATTAATGAAGATAAATGGATTTTACATGGTCGTCAGACTTCCAAAAGTGCGTTTTTTGTAACCGATCATGTTATTTCACTTTGTTTCCAAGACAAATGCAACATCGATCAATAAGGATTGTTTATAAAAATATCACGTTGCATTTTCATATTGACAATTGTTTCTGTTATTTATCTCACAGCTTTAGGTGGCCTATATTTTAAAGTTTATGCACAGCTTCAGGTAGCTGGTATGAGTTACTTTTTATTTGTGGTAATTTTCACAGTGTTGTTATTTTTAACCAATTTACTTCTATCTGTTTTATATTACACTACGGTAACTCAAACAAATAACGTTAGTACATGTAGTTTAACTTAAATAGTCAGTTTATTTTGCAAGACATTATCCAGTTTTCATATCAAATAAAACTATCTATCAATCTACCTGCTAATTTCTGTACCATATTTCTGAAAGTCTCAATGCAGAATAATAAAAAAAACAGAATAATGATCAACAAGGCAAAGGCAACGTTCACAGGACGCGGCCCCCGACACACTCAATAAAACCTAGAGCGGACATAAGGGTGAAAGAAGTGGGTGTTCACTGGTGCGACACCTCGTATTTACCTGTGACTTCAGTTCAAAGGTATACTAAAATTATAATTATTATTTAACGAACTATTATCTAAGGAATAGTACACTGCACTGTGGGTCAATTTTCTTTCGTGACCGATCATTCAGCCCGCAAACATTTAAACGTTAGACGTCTGCTCAATGTTTAAGGCTGATGGGGGGAGGGGGTACTTTCGAAGTATTATTTCTTATATATTATTATACCATTATATATAACAAAATGGAAAAAAGGTTCAACGGGAAACGAAATCAGTATTTAGCGCTTGATATAATCCCGTGTTCATTTTCATTCTAGAATATCTAATCTTGTTGTCTGATTGAAATATGAAACTCAAAATAGTGCAGTCCCGAAATTTCAATTCGTTTTTACGAAATAATATTTTTTTCTACGAAATATTATTCGTTTTTACGAAATATTAATTCGTTTTTACGAAATATTAATTCGTTTTTACGAAATATTAATTCGTTTTTACAAAATATTAATTCGTTTTTACGAAATATTAATTCGTTTTTACGAAAAAAATCGTTTTTACGAAATTATTAATTCGTTTTTACAAAATATTTATTCGTAATTACGAAATATCATTTTATACGAAATAATAATTCGTTTTTATGAATTATTAATTCATTTTAAGAAATAATAATTCGTAATTTAAAAAGAAAATATTCGTTTTTACGAAATAACATTTCTTTTTACGGAATATCAATTCGTTTATACGAAATCTTATTTAAGGTCATTGTGAGCTTGACAAAGAACCTACTAATGTCACAAAGGGGTCATTAACAAGCCTGGATCAACCTTGCGACTATAAACCAAATGGTTCTCAAGTTATAATATTTAAGTGAACAGGGTTTTTGAGTGAGAAGTCACTCTCTATCCAAAATATCCTCTTTTTCCCCATTGCCAAATACATGTTTGGATTTGAAGCACAGGACCCCCACTTTTATTTATAAACAATAGTGTTTAGTTATAAAACTTTGGGGAAAATTACTATTTATATTGCATTTACATGCCTGATATTTAGTCAGGAACTTAGTTTCGAGGCCTTCTTTATAAAAATCACCAAAACACTAAAAAATTGAAATTGAAAACCTAGAAAAAATTTAATTCTTTTTTATTATTATTTTGAAATAATATTTCATAATTACCAATTAATATTTCGTGGAAACGAATTAATATTTTGTAATTACGAATAAACATTTCGTAATTACGAATTGATATTTCGCAATTACAAATTGATATTTCGTAATAACGAATTATTATGATTTCGTAATAACGAATTATTATCTCGTTATTACGAATTGTTATTTCGTAAAAACAAATTAAGTAGCGGGGGAAAAAGTGTAAAAAATGTCACCTTAGGGGCTCCGTAAAAAAACTTTTTGTTACCCAGTCATTTTAATATTTCCTAAGGCACAGACATACTTTTAATATAAACATACTGAATAATTTAACTTTAATCCAGAAGCTACTAGAGCAGAAATATTGACCAAAATATTATATCGATCTTCATGATGATACAACATGAGCAGGTCAAATGCTTTTATAACAACAATGTTTACAATTACGAGATATTGGATTTCACTTTGGATTTTGTGATGTTCAAATAATTATGACACGTGGGAATAGACAGATGACAAAACGAGTTGTTTATAATTGCTAAACAATGCATTTTATAGTAAAATGAAAATATCAGTTACGAACGAAATTTAAATTAAGGAAAAATACAGAAACAAATGAGTTTATGCAAGGAATTTCCCTTTGTTCTTGTTATCAAATTATTCAATTGCACCAAACTGATAAAATGCACTTTATTAATATGATGATGCAAATGATCGATGCAAATACCGTTTCATTGATGTTTACTGGTGGAAGTATTATGTGCAGAATTACGACAAATAAGAATGAACAGGCGATTCATGGAGTTTAATTGGCAAACAATACACACAATGGTTCATATATTGAACGCATAACTAGATGTACAAGGTCTAAATCCAACAGGACAATTATGTCTCTACTGACAAAAAGCAAACTTTTTATTCAATAATTATTTTAAATCTTTACACGAGCTTAATTTGGAATAACGTGCTTTCATTCCGATGACAGAAACATGTTTTTGACAATATGCAATTCATCTTAGTAAAAGGCCCATTATGTCTAAGAAATGCTTTTATTTGTATTTCTCAAAAGCTTTTTATTTTTGGTTTCCTTTTAAAGAGTCCGTTCAAAAAGTTACTCATTGGATTTGCCAGTTACCTAAACAATCTTTTGCTATATTTATTTTGTTAATAAGTACAATTATAGTGATTTAGTATTTTGTAAGGAAGTCAAAATACTACTTTGTTTACAGTTTGCTACTTTTATGACATATTGTTTCAAATTAAGCCTTATTTACTTTTGGTGATAAGCACATATCAGGCTTAAAAAAACATGACTTCAACTTCATTAACCCATTAATGACGAACGTATTATTTTCTGAGGCAAAATGTGCCTGTAATTATTTGTTATTACATCAAATCGATTAAAACAGCTACCAAACAAAGGCTATACAAATATTTTCGTAACGAGCAACTTTTAATTTTTTTTAATATATTCACGCGAGTTGTCGGGACGGTTGAGAAAAGGGTCAAAAGCATCTAATAAACACAAATGCCACGAAACATCAAAGTGTTGACTGTAGACCAACATTAATGTTACAGATTCTATAAATATATGTTTAAATATAAACATTTTTTAAAACATAAAAAAGAGCTATGACTGTCGTTAAGAAACATGAAATAAGAAAATTTATCCCCGTTATTTATCAGATATAAAACATAAACAAGTCAGAGCATACTCCCTATTGTCCCGCATATAAACCATTATTTACCGTAATAAACGCATGCTGTGTTTATTTCTTACGAGACATGAGGTCGTGATAAATAATAGTCTTATTTGTAGAAGTTCAGAACTTTCTTAGACAATACATAATTTATGCTCTATAAAGCAGACATAAAAGATGATAAAACAAAAATGTTGTGATTTTGCTATACATTGACGAATTAAGAAAATATTGAATCGATATGATAATCATTACGTTCAACTTTTCATTCTTTGATCATAAGGCACAGTAAAAATTATGATTCTGAACTGAGAGGATCTGAAAATGTGCAAAGAAGTTATTGGTCTTTTCCTTCGTGAAATGGTAAACAAATCTGCAAACATTTCCAGTCCCGTTATGTCAAAAGCTGAGAAGATTCCCTATAAGAATGAACAGCTGAAGATTATGTTTGTATGATGATGTACATGTATAAAAACTAACCTAGTATTTAAATATTTCTGGGTCAAAAATTCTTTAAGAATTCGCATTCGTAAACTTGCAGTGTAACAACAGATGTTTACACGAGACTAGTACTGTTTTTATATTAGTGTTTCGATCTACAATAAAAATGGCATTGATTATTCAATATCTGTCTGTCGTTTTCCATAACTTATTTGTACAACTGTACAAAACACAACAATTAAATGCACTTTCAAGTGTCATCCAATCCATTTTATAGCTCTACTAATGTAATGCTGTACTAACTCCTCTTCGCTATTCCACGTTCTTGGAGTAAATGAATATGTTATCAGAAACATGTAATGGTTAAACATTTACTAAGCAATTATATAGAACTTTTTTTAGATTTCAAGACCGTGTAGTCATCGATGCTAACGTGATATTTAATTTTGATACTATAACTAGAACTGTAGTCTTGAAACTGTTGTATACAATGAATTATTGTTTACTTTGATCAGACATCTATCGTAAATACAGGAGAAATTACAGCTCGTTAATAGGCTGTACATTTTCATCTAAGTGTGCCTTTATGCCAATTAGCCCGCCTTATTGGTTTATTTACGTGCACATTAGAAACTTTTCAGACATTTTTGATCAATTTTCAGGTAAGATTTAGATATCACTTGTACACATTTCTCGAACGTGATAGGGAAATGGATATGCAGATGAAAACGCTGTTTTGATTTTCAAATGTCAGTACTATATTTATCTCTTATGTATTTTCCATTTGAACGTAAGACTCAGAAAGATGACTTTTAGACTTCGGACATTTATGTATTTTATGTTTATAAATGCAAGATATTAATATCAAAATCTTAAAGGAGGGTGATCACTCAGAAGTATTACTCACAACAAATTTACATGAAAATTGCAGACACGGGCTGATGGTCTTTCTTTTCTTTGAAGGAGTTACACTTAGGTAAAAAAGGGTCTAAACCTAAAAAAAATGCTTTTTTTTCACACAAATTTAGTGAAATACTTAAAATGGAAAGACAACGTCAAACAATAATATAGACATATACTCAGATATAATTTGACAAACGTTATTTGTACGAGTCACTGTCCAGATTTAGTGAAAACGCGTTACCACGCTTTCCATGTTTGGGTCTTTTTGCACTATTCAAAGTATAATACTGAACAAACGGGGTAAGGAACACACAAGTTATAATTGGTTAAGACCTAATCTTGGCAATATATTTCCAGTTTCCTCAGTTCAGTCCTTTTGAGATATCACGCTCTCATCAGTTGTATTAGTAAGGCTTATATTTATCTAAATTTGTCTCCTAGCACCAGCTTGAGTGGTACTAAATTTTCAACACTTAAAAGTGCTGGAATCAACGATCTCGGTGGACCAGAAAATTATACTGACAATGCGATGAAGTACGTGGCAACTTTATATTAAAGCTGCCTAACGGTACTTGACACCTTCTGTATTAAAACTAATTGATTACCTGACACCTGCTGTAGTACATGAACAAAACTCTTTTAAAGAATAAAGCTAGTAAAAGATATAAAATTTAGATGATTAATTAAGGGTTAATGAATATTGAAAAAATAGGTGTTACTTGTAAAACAATATATAATAGACGCCTGATTTTTAGCGCAAGCTTAGCTGTTTCAAGGCGATAACGGCACGACCCATATCATTTGTTTGCACAGTCACATTTTCCTTTAAAATTTTAAACAAACAAGAAAGACGAAAATAAATTTTCATCTTTAAGTTAATTTATAATTGTGATGGAATCAAGGCTCACAATTCCCATTCTAAAAGAATTTAATTTTTCAACACTGGTGCACCGGCAATATTTTTTTTGTAAAGCATTTTAGGAATAGTGGTACTACGAAGAATATCTTGAAGGAACTCTACGGAGACATTTTGACATGACGGGACTGGAAATAATTTTTCGAAATTAATGATTCATTTGGAGTTGGTCTAGACCAATAACATGTGGATGCAAATTTCCAGATCATTCACTTACTCCATTTCCCCGGAAAAAATATTTTAATTGTGAGAAATGACATTAATTGAAAGGCAACGATTTTCACTCATATCGGGGTAAAAATAGCTTAGAACTACGTTTTAAAATTATATTTTAAGCATTTTTTCTAATTGTTTCTACATATTGTAATGTTTTAAGTTCCGGAGCTAATCTAAATAAGAACTTCAAACTTTACGCTTTAATCTTTTGGACTTCATTGGAGTTCCTTTAAGAATGACTCGTTCCTTCCTATACTCCAAAATCTAGCTTTATTGATAACATTATTCTATAAAAAAACATTGTTGAATATCGTTAACTCATGAAGGATCAAAAGATTAAAACATTTGCTAGTCTAAACAAAAGCAAATATTACCTCAAAAAGGATATAGCATTATGTAAAATTGATTTATAATAAGAAAATATTGGAATACACATAACAATGTCCGAATGAATAGACTTTAGCCGTCTGAATGAACAAACCAAAGCTAGTCTAAACAAAAGCAAATATTACCTCAACAAGGATATAGCATTATGTAAAATTGATTTATAATAAGAAAATATTGGACTACACATAACAATGACCGAATGAATATACTAAAGCCTTCTGAATGAACAAACCAAAGACAAAAAAGACATTAATAGTTATTCGTATGGTGTTCGTTTCTAAGAATTGTTTTACACTGACATTTAACGTTGATCATACACAGGTATTATAAAAGCAGTTATTTCGATATTGTTTTTTTTTTTTTTTTTTTTTTTGCCATTGACTATATGGATAGTTTCATCACGCAAGTAATCTTTGAAGCGCAAGGTAGTGAATTCAAGTACAGAATATCAGCGCGCTATTTAAACATATGATGTACAATAATATGGAATCGTGGCGTTCTCGTCAAAGAGTAATAAAACACTTATACGGAAAGTTTATAACATGCAGATACACTGTATAATTAATTCATGTGTTGTTGTTAAAATACCTTTCAAAAGTTGTGCCAATCCTTCAAGAGCACTTACAATTTTCTAATTGTAATTTAGCATTTTTTTAAGATTAAGACCATGTAAATCTTACTAGGATAGAGTGGTAGCATATCTGTGTCTTCCACATGTAAGGCAGTCATTTTGAATATTTCACATTAATTATTATTCAAAATGAAGAAAAGCAAACTGTATGTGCTTATCGTAGGCGAGGTATTTACAACTTAATTACAAAATAGCGGAATGCCGTCAAGCGAATCATATTTAATTAAAGAGGAAGTAAGATTAATTTTTCATCTCCGGTTAATTTATAACTTTGCTAATCCCCAGACAATTATGCTGCATCTTTGTCATATAATATAAATTAATAAAATATTTTAGAAAAGTAGTTACTTATATAATTTCATATCGAAAAAAAATACATCTCTATCAGTCGTACTTCTAAAAAGCAGTCTGCACTTAAACTTTTGTTATTAAGCAATAAGTCTTACTGAATTTTAGGATTAAAGCAACCAAGAGCACATATCAAATCGGCGGGAATATTTCATTATTGTGAGTTGTTTATGATAATGAAAATCGATAGTCCAAATGCATATGTAAAGCACTGACATCATATTATAAACAAAACGAAAAAGCATTATTATTCGTTTGATCGTTTGTAAAGTGAGACTCGTTTGGCTTTGATATTTAGTTGGAACATGGAATGAAGTATGATTTCTAGTAATTATGCAGTTATTCTTTCAAACTAATATGAGATGAAAGAAAAGTTGCAGCGTATATGTTCTAAGAATACTATAGTTAATACATAGAGATAAACGACTTACGTTCTCGAGGATGTATAAAGACACTGAACTTTTTTTATTTTATGATAAAGCAATCTTGTTAATTACTCAATCGATAAAATATATACCGAAGATTGCGAAAAGATTGAAGAATTGTGCTAAAAATGCTCTTCCCGTATGGTTATTGTCTTCATCTTAAAAGTGAGAGCTCTTTAAAAATTAAGTATCTGTCAAAATAAACAGTCTTCATCAAACTGGTCTTCTTAAGTTGTAATAGCCAAAATATAATCAACATTTTAGGAACAATTGCTATATTATACATGTTTTCTATTCTTAGATGACAAATTTCTATTCACTTTCGTAAAAGATGACAACTGCCTTCAAATAAATAATTCTTTTTGCCGCCACGGAACTTTCTGAAACATGTATTTCCCTGCAATTCATCTAAGAAAACATATAGTTTGAGATAACTATTGTTTATCTTGTTTTTTTTTCAAAGATTACAGAAAAGAAGTAAATCACAAAAGGTCAAACCCATGAGAATATCAAATCTTAAAGTAAAACAAAGACGATTTCAGAAATAGAAATTCTTTGCTGATAATACGATTCTTTCCACACTTGTAATCATTAAAACGGAAAATGTAGAAAATACTCTGGAAACAATTTATGAATAACTATCTCTTCCACAAAATATACCAACCTTCAACGTTTCGAGGAGTTAAACCTCTCTTTATCAAGGATAACCGTGGTAAGATTCAATCAACACAAGTTCTTTCATAAATCAAATGAATGATTGATCAAATCTACATGGTAATCAGGCACATATCATGTGATTAAAATGGACATTTACACATGTCTACATGAAACAAATTATAACTTAATTTGATTAAAGACCAAAACAGGAACATGTATGGTAAATTTTAAATTTATTGCCTTATATTTGTATGAACAAACACAATATTTTTATAGCGAAATAAAACTTTAAAATAAAACGAGGAAAATGACTAACATCTTATACTCTCTTCATTTCCTACAAAGTAGACATTTCTGCCAATTATCGGGGTTTTTGAGTGTCATTTGTATGATTTCTGTTTCATTATATAAGCACATTTGAAGTTGTCAGATACTTTTTGATGCATTTTCTGATATATTATATCTATTAGTTGTTCAAACAACTAAGTCTATAGACATGCTTTGAAATGATTGTGATTGTTACAGACAAGAACGATCGTATGACCTTTACATTATGATGTAGCGTATTTAATTGCATAATTTGATATTACTTTGGATTTTCCTGTAAAACAGAAAACAGACACAAAACCATATCTTAGTATTCAGTATAAAAGGGTAGGAAACTTTTTGTTTTATGACTGAGAAGTTATTAAATACTTATTCACTTACTTTGATGTGATAATCGTATGTAAAATAATGTGTTATTTATATAACAAAACGAAAACAAAGTGACTTTTAATAGATCACTTCAATTATACCGATGGCCACAAAGCAAAAGTGACAAAAAATGAATAATTATATTGCTAGTGCTGACCGTTTCAGACACATCGAATGAAAAATAAGAGTTGAAAAAGTTTTGATGACTCGATTTCATTTCCAAAGTCCTCATAATCTATATCATATAAACAGCACACCATTTTAGCCTCATTTTCTTTTTTCCGGATCCAAAAACAATTTATAAATCTATATCAAACGTGTATCACTCCCCATCTAGCCTCGTTTACACTTTCAGAGTTCAAAAATTCATATCAAATCCATATTTCACTTGAAGGTGCTGTCAAAACGTAACCAAATTGTGGTGTTGAATAAAGAGGTTATTGTATATGTAAATTGTTGTGAACAATACTGATTCTATTGGACTCGTCTACATCTGCAAAACCTATATCAGACTCGGTTAGAACCTTGTCCGATGATACAATCTTGAAAGCTGTCCAATATAAGTCAGCATTGTACTAATCAATGAATGTCAATCTGAGTGAAATAGTCCTTATATCAATCTTAGAAAGGTAATGTTCAATGTATTATGGTAATGAAATAAAAAGAGGTAAATTAATTTTGCATTATTCATTAGCAAACAAAAAATAAAAATACTGTTGTGCATTGCCCCTTTTCTATCAATTTGATCATCGTTTTCACACTTAGGCTCAGAAGCAATGATGTTATCAAGTGAGTTTTTTGTCCTTGAATCATATAGTTGTTCAGTTGACTGCCCTGATTGTAACTCCAACTAGAGAATATTTTTGCGCCAATGTTTGATAGAACTACCATAGGATGTTCATTATTTTGTATGTGTACAATTGTCGTAAATATCTGCTATTCTATTCATTTCTTCTTACGTAATTTCATGTATATCGTTGTGAATTGTCTCTGTCGATACCTGTTTAGTCTATAAAAATCAAGAGGAAGAATGGAGCTTGTGTAAGAGTAGATGTTTAACTTATCAAACAACAAAGGTCGTTTTTCTGCAAACGAACGGTATGAACTGAAAAGCAAATAATAGAACATAAACATCTGTAAGTATCAATATGTTAATATGTATACAGAAACTTTAACTATTTTATTAAAATAATTCGTCTTTATGACGATTCCGGTCATGCGTATTTAACACTAATCTGTCAAATGACGTTAAACTGGCGAGATAATGTACTATAGAAACCGGTATCTTTGTATGGCAAGCAAATGCCGAAAATTGAACTAGGCATATCGTTCAACAAAAATTGTGCAAATACATCTACCGTGCATATACATATACAGTAGCTCTCGAATTGCATTAAATTCCTCATCATGCGAGGTCAAGCGTCAAGTGCGTCCTTTTTCTTTTTCAGATTTTATAGCACAATCAACGGTGTACAGTGTACCCTGTATTAAAGGATTAATTCACTATTGTGATTATCATGTACGTAATTGAAGATTATATATAACGTTGATTCGGCAAATTGAATGCTTTTATCAAGACATCATAAATAGCGGAAAGGCAACTTTTAGCACGTTTAAGGGATCCTTCAGCACGCCATTGGTTAATACATTTTGTTATCAATAAAAAGCTTTAAATAAATGATATTTTTTGACAACATAGTTGATTTTATAAGAGTTATTTGATTATTTGGTACCTAATATAAAATTTACTAGCGTTACTAGTCATTTTGCTGGTTTTCTTTAGTTTTGACTTAGATAAAGAAATCAATGTACTTTAGACGATGTAAGCGAATTCGATTTCATAAACACAAAACATGTGTATTCGACAATTTAAAATTGCATTCTACTACAAAAATGTAAATGAAATTGTTCAATTCAAAAGGTTTAGATAAATTCAATTTAAAAAAGTGAAGAAAATGCAATCATATTTAAAGAAGTAAATCCAAATTTATATTCAAATCAAGTGAGAGAAGTTTTCATGAAATGTATCTGTATCTTTTTCCAATTTCATTTATATAAAAATACTATTCTGTCCCAAATGTTAGTTTTATATTTTCTGTTAAGGCTAACTTCAAATGCAATAATACCCCCAAATTGTCATTGCACTTTGTTTTGAAGCTTTCCGCAAGAGGATTGAAAATGTGTTTTCCTTTACAGTATTAATTTCTTTAGAGAACCACAAAGTGATGCTATAATCCAAGTATCTATGCTCGGGGAATTATGATTTAAGAGATGAGATTCAAGACATATGTTCTTAAAGTATATTAAATTTAAAATAGATGTAAAGTTAGAATTACAAATAACAAATACGAGCGTGTCCGGCTAAAGCCATTTTTTTTGAAAATGATTAAATCATAGACATCAAAAACCAACTCAATAATAATACCCGCAACAATAATGATAACTTTAATTAAAAAAATATTGTTTTCAATATTATTTAAGGAAATAAAAATATTTAACTAACTATTTAGATAAAACATTTAATAATACTGTATTACTTTGATACATAGATACTTTGAGTAACTCAGTGTGGCGTTGACCTAAGGAAACATTAATCTGCGTTTTTGTCTCATTATCATTTACATTTCTGCCAAAATAAATTTAATTTCCTTCCATTCATCTATCGGTTCAAAACATTTACAGATGCCACACACTTTGTATTTCATACATAAGGGCGATATCGTCTATGATCAGAGAAATTGTTTTTTTGCCTACATGCACATTGATTGGAAACATGTGACCTGTATCGAAATGATATTGCGTCATATTTTCATTCTTGGTGTACGTACTTTTATAGTTTCAAGAATGTTACTCTTTCGTCAACTTTTTTTAATTTGCAATTACTACAGTTATCGTGATTTAGTATTTTGTATGGAAGTTGAAATAATACTTTGTTAACATATTGCTACTTTTATTTCAAATTTGGAGCTGTATTTCGGGTAATAAGCATCAAAAATGCTCTTAAACCAATATTCTAACGGTCTAAAATTAATGTTTTCCTTGCTAAAGAATTGGAAAGGCATTGTTGTTTTTTTAAGTCATGATGTCCATAGAAACTCATTTCAAATTCCCCCTTTCATTTCCATTCGAACGTGTTTATAAAAGTATTGATTCGCTATGCTTTTATGTGATAAATATGTTAATATAGCCAGTCGTTCAGATATTTATAAGAAAAAAACCTCTAATCATAAAATTGATGCACACAGTATTGTATGTAAATCAAAACAGCCATTCTAGACAGTACATAGGACATATAAACATTTATCTAAATTTTATAGAATTAAATTTTATAAAATATTTTAGACATATATAAATACTAGCAATTCCTTCACCATTATTACGGCATAATGAACATTTTATTGCTAGAATTTTTTTTATCAGTCAATGATGCTAGCCGAGTATTTTAACTTATATTCCTGGAAGGTCTTTTGAGTCGAAAGTATTTAAGGTGGCACAAATCCCGAGACCCTATGTTTGCAATATGATTATGTTATATCTATTAATCAGACAATTTATGATTTGTTATTTATATACTTGCTTAGGTAGTAGAACTGCTGCAGTTTTCGCATAAACCATCCTAACTATTTAACATCAAGTCGCTTATTTGATTTTATCTCCACTAAGAAAATTACTCCGTTAATAATGTAATTATCTGGATGTACACATAAACTTTGAAAACATGTTCTATTCCATGTTCATTATCGGGAATTTGTATCATTTTTGTCGCTTAATACGCCAGTGGAAACGAGAAGCCGTGAGGATTTATGATTTTCTTGAGTGAATATTTTGAAAAGTTCTATACTCTGTTTTCCAGTGTGACAAATGTATTTTTCAATATTTATAAATGTGTATTATTGTATGCAATAGCAGATATCAAAATTTTGTTTCTTCTCAGTTCGAAGCATATTAATTGATAAAATACAAATACATGATGCAAATCAATGATTTCTCCTAATTATTTATAAAAGTATAGTAAAGAAAATAATAATCACCAATTGATAATGTAATGTAAGCCTCATATATAAATGTCATGAGTTTATCTTAAATTTGAAATGTATTTTTGATAACAACATACTACAAATTTGCAGATGTAAACATTGATAAAATAACAAAATTGTCAAATGTCTTTAATCGACACCATGTGTCTTCCATATTGCAATGTATTTTAACTTTATTGAATATTTTTGATTATAATTTTGTATAATTCACTTATTAAATATCTGATATTCAATGTATCGCACAAATTCGAAACATGAAAGAAAGAAAATAATAACAATGCGGCTTATTCAAAATTCCACTACGCCCATCTAATTGTATTTTTTTACATACTTGACAAATGCAGGCAGATATTCTTTATTACTGTCTGCTAAAAAGCACCAACGTACCAGGGTTTTTTATATTGTAATGATGTAATGACGCGTATCATCACAATAATAGTATGAAATATTTCTATGGTGGTAAAACAAAACTGTTCAAAGATCTGACACTTAGTAATTCAATATAAAACTTAAAAGCGCATAGCTTATTTTGGTTTATTTCCTTAGACATTAATTAATTATATCCCGATTAAACAATATATAGTTTATAAAAATCATCACATGGAAAAACATCGAAAGATTCAGATGTTCTATGACAGTGCAACGCATCAGCTCTTACGTCCAAAGCGAAACAGTTCCCCTATAGGTGGAGACAAAGTGCTTACGCATGATGTAATTTTAGCCTGGTTCCACGGTATTAAATCTCGGTAAACTACAGACATTTGCACAGTCCATTAATTGTATATGGAGATAAGAAAACATTGCTTTTATCACCAAATAAAGATAGCGCTGAAGAAACATTTGAAGAAAATGTAAATACAAATGTTTTGCAAGAAATCATGAAATCGGTCATGAAGTGTGAAGCTGATGTAAGCAATTGTTAAATTTTTATTGACAACTTGCAAAATCGTGTCATTCTGCAGTAAATCATGCCGAACAGAAATACTGGCCAAAACTTTTTTTTTTGATTGTCGTTTGATGATACAACATGAGCAGCTCAAATGCTTTTTGTGCCCCCACTTTAGTGGCGGGCATTTAGTTTAACAACAAGGTTAACAATTATTCCAATTTTGATTTTGTAATAATGATGACACGTGGGAATAAACAGATAACAGAATGAGTTGTTTATTAGACTCTTATATTAAAAACGTCCTTTACAAAATGAAGCGTTTTTGCATATACATATATAATGCAAAACTTTGAAAATAAAGAGTCGTTATTTTGCTTGGAAGATTATCAAAAGAAAACAAACAAACTAAAATTTTAGATACTTTAAAGTTTATACTGAATGTCAGTGAATGATATTTTTAGATCAGCATGATGTTATGCAAATATTTCATCTCACATCATCTTTTCTATCGTAACCCTTACTCCTTTTGAATTTGAATAGCTTAATTACATCAAGATCTCAGCTTTGTGTACTTGTCAAATTTCATTCTGAATATACACAGAGAATACAGTTAAAGTTTTTGAGAACAAAACAACCATTTGTTTTAACTAAACTGATAACAAACAAATAGTATATGAATGCGACAATCAACAAGGGAAAGTATGTTGTCTGATTATCGTATCATTTTACCTTAAACCAATGATCCGTCACATGAATAAAATGAGCTCAACTATTATACTCTATCAAAACAATCAATATAAAGAATGCTGACGTACAATATAAGGAATACTGACTCAGTGACGTACAGTACTTCCAATATAAAGACTGTTGATGTACTGAATTAGTTTCTCTGAGGGCAGAAAAGCAAAATAATACATCCATTTTTTTTAAGCGAAAAGTTTGTCCACATGTGGAAATATGCAAAATGATCATGTGAATTGCTTGCTATCTCGGATTAATGCCAAAAAACACGTGTGTCAGATAACAAAGAATACAAATTGTTTCTTATTTATGTAGATTAATTCTAATCATTTTGGCGTATTTGAACGTATTTTATCTGCAGAAATCATGGAAATAACCTGAACTAATACCGATAGGTATTTCCAACAATTGTTTTCTCACGCTCTGTTGATGTACCAATTTACATGTGCAATGTTAAACAGTTTCTCTCAAACAAAAGGTTCTCCAAAGGAGCGTTTGCAAATAACCTTCCAGAATTTATGTGGAAATGATTATGTTAATACCACCGTTACTTTTCTTTTAGCTAAGCAAAAAATGATAATATTCAAAAATATTACAACATAAAATAAAACGATGGAAAATACAGAAACAAAACATTGCCAAGAATTTCCCTTTTTCCTGCTTATCAACATTATTAAAATGATGCCATTAATTTCAGTTTATTATTATAAACGATTGATGCAAATACCGTTTCACTGATGTTTACTCGTGACATTATTACGAACACAAGACAAATGGGCATGAACAGGTGATTAACAGAGATTGATAAACAATACATGCAATTGTATTGTCGTAGACGGTATTTGCTAGTTTGTTAAAAGTAAACAATCATTGAATGAACTATGTATTATTTTAGATCTATAATGTTTATTTTCTCCAACAATATCCCATAATTGAATTGCATAGTGTATATATTTTTGAAATCGTTTGTTCATATATTGAACGCATAACTAGCTGTATGACGTCTAACTCCGACAGGACAAGTATGTCTCTACTGATTAAATTGGTAACCTTCGAATTCAACAAATAGATCTATACACGAGTTTAATCTGGAATAACATGCTTTCATTTCGAGGGAACGAAACATGTTTTTTGACAATATACAGTTTATTTTAGAAACTGAAAGGTGGCCATACTCGATATTAAAAAGAGCATTTGGTCTAATATCCCAACCACATGTCAAGAGTTATCCGAAACCGTAGAACAACAACATTTTACAAAAAACATTAGCATTGGAATACTCTTGTCAAACAATTGACAGAAATATTAAAAACAAGATTTAAAAGGAAGGGCGTCATAAACTCGTTTAACTCTACTATCTAAAGTTATGTGTACGAGGTATGTTCATAAAGTTCGTGGATTTTTGCTGTCATTTTTTACTTGGTTCATAAAAACACCCTTAGTGGATATGAATCGAAAGAGTGTCTTTATTTCCAAAAGTAAGAATTACTTTTATTGTTATCTTTTATTTCCTTTACGAGTTTTGTGCACTTTAATAACCATGGCAACGCAACATCGGCGCACGCCGAAATTTTCATATAATGTTTAAATATAAACAAATGTTGAAACAAATTAAATGATTGTTTTATGAAGTTAAATACAAGTAATCATCTATTAATATTTAAATGACATAAATCCGACTTTTGGCGTCGTTTGGACGTTGAATAGCTGAACAAACAAGTTTTGAGCAGCAGTAGACAGACGGGTAAGTTGGGAAATTTTAACCCCGTTTAAAAACTAGAAATTCGCTCTTTCGGAAATTTTTACCATTAAATGTGCTATACTCCTTTATATTTTTATAAGGTGATTAAATTAACGAAAAACAATGAGTTGTCGAGCAAGTCTCTTGGTTTCAGGTCGCGCAAGCGATTCAAATACGGCAAATACATGCTCACAGACAGAAAGGGCGACGAATAATTTTAGCGGCAAATTGTTGGGACGTTTGTAACGTCAATTGCAAAAGATCTACAGAAGATCAGGCATTATGACAGTTTTTCGAGATGTCTGACATGTTTTATTTCTGCATCGGGTCTATGCATTCAATTCTGACAAAACAATTTAATTTAATTAAAATAATATTTTATTTCATTCACCAGGATATATGCGTATTTACAATAAATACTTGTAGTTATTATTTGTATTATGTGTATTTACCCTAGTCCGTTTGACAATTAATGCTAGCCGGTGTTCAGTAGATTTACCGCACAGAATAATTGTCAGTTGATGAAATATTTTCTTTATCATCGATAATCATATTGTTTAAAGATCGGACGAGGACGGTTTCAAATTGATACTATCAATCAACAATTGAATTAACTTAATAACACTGTCCGTTTAGTGTCTAAATTACTCAAAAATCCCGATAAAGAGCGGAAAGTATGCGGCACTCGGACCATTATACGGAGAATGGAGCGAATAGATGACCACTTTATATCGCGAGTCATCATCGCAAACAGAAAAATGGTTTTAGTATATGATCCGCAGATATTGAACACTAAAAAGAGTACTTTCAGAAACAATGACGCTGGTAAAATGTTTATGTATTTTGCAACGTCACGAACGTCATTTTGTTTCATCATCAGCGTGCGCCGGATTGTGCACACCTTGTGATTTGTAACTGTCACAGAATTTTTATTTGTAAACATATTGTATTGATTTTTTCACTGTTTATTAAGGACATATTTTCATATATGTCTCTTGTAAAATCATATACGCAAATTAAAAGGTGTGAACAGTAGAGCTGCAGTCCACGAACTTTTTGAACAGCCCTCGTATATGCATTTAAACACAGTGTTAGTTCTTTTTTATTCAGTATATGTTAAAGCATTATTTACTTAAAAATCTAATTGCTCCAAGGATGACATAATGTGCGGCAATGCAAAACAGCTGCCAAATATATGCTCTTACATTTACGTGAAGTGTCGAGGATGGATGAAAAAAGGCCATAAACACAAAAGTTAATCGTGTGTTTAATTATATTTGTGTAATAGAAAATTATTTTAAAAACATAAAAGACTTGTGACCTTTTATTGGTTGTCGTTAACAAAAATAAAAAAAGAAATACTATCCCCGTTATATATATTAAACATAAATAAGTGAAAGCATACTCGTAATTGTCTCTCATACGACTTTCTTAGACCATATAGTAGATATGATCCATATCCCAGACATAATAGATGACAAGACAAAAAAGTTGATTAAGCTATACATTTGCGAATTATGAAAACATTGAATCGATAGGATAAACATAACTCAGTAGTGAAGATTTTAGTCTTAGTTTTAATAAATACCAAAAAACCCTCATCTTCTCCTCCACTGTGGTCAAAAAGCTTAAAATTTCTAATTTAATATTCTTAAATAAATCAAGTGTTTGTTTGGTTTTACGGCGCAGTATAGGTCATATGACACCAAAAACAGGAAATATGTTTTTAAATAACCTCCAGAGTTATATATGTGGTATTTATCCCGACTTTTGTGAAAAGCGTTGCACTTTTCAGTCTTTGATCATTAGCCACACTAAAAATATGATTCTTAAAGAAAAAACTGATAAGAGTAGCATCTGAAAATCTGCCTAGTATTTCTGGACGATTCGTACAATTGCAGTACATTTAATTTACTGCCCTGCATTACATACGTTTTATTTATAATGATACAACAGTGAGTATTTTGTGCATTGCCAATCACTAATTTTATGTACAATGGATACTGCATTAATAAATTAATATGTATGTGTCTGTCGTGTTCTATAAGTTATTTTCACAACTGTACAAAACACCAAAATGTTATGCAAATTCAAGTGTTATCAAATCCATTTTTTAGCTCTACTAAAGAACGCTCCTCCTAGCTATCAAACGTCCTTGCAGTGGGTGAATGTGTTATCAGAAAACACGCTGGACCTTAAACTAAGCAAGAAGTACTGAAAAAAATTGATTTCGAGTCACTCTAGTTAAAATAGTTCTTTTGTGTACGTGATTGTTCTTTTAATACTTTAACTAGAACAGTAGTCTTGAAACCGTTGTATACAATGTGTTATTGTTTACTTTGATCAGACAACTCTCTTAAATACAGGAGAAAATACAGCTCGTTAATACGCTGTGCATTTTCATCTAAGTGTGCCTTTATGCCAATTAGCTTACCTTATTGGTTTATTTACGTGCACATTAGAAACTTTTCAGACATTTTTAGGTAAGATTTAGGTATCACTAGTACACATTTCTCGTACGTAATAGGAAAACTGGTATTCAAATAAAAACGCTCTTTTGATTTTCAAATGTCAGCACTTCATTCATCTTGTATGCATTTAGACGTAAGACTAAGATATATGACTTTTAGACTTCGGACATTAATGTATTTCATGTTTATAAATGCAGGGTATTAATATAAAAACTAAAAGGAGGGTGATCCCTCGAAAGCATTACTCACAACAAATTTACATGACAATTGCAGACACAGGCTGATTTTTTTCTTTTCTTTGTTGAGAAGTGTTGAGAATTGAGAACCGCTCAAGCTGGTGCTATTGGGTATGAGGGATCTTGCCCTTTTTGCTTATCCTTCATGTACAGACTCAATCAAACCAAGTCTATGATTTTCATGTAATTTTGCCGTTTTTAATGCTTCTGAAGGGTCACTTTTACCAGATATTTACAGACAGAACGTTTGTATTTTATGTTTTATGTTGATAAATATTAATATAACAACCTTTAATAACTTCAAGGATGATCCTTCGGAATCATTGCTCAAAGTAAAATTACGTGAAAATGGCAGACACCGTCTGATTGACTTTCCTTTCTTTAAAGGTGTTCTACTGAGGTAAATAAACTAAAAAAAACATACATAAAATATGAAATTTTTGCATACTATTAGATAAAAACCGATATTTTCACGATTCTTAACCCAATGTTAGTGGAAAATGTTGCAACACTTCCCATATTTGGGTCATTTTATACAGTATAAATTAATTTCAATACATGTACAAACTGGGGGAGGGCAACCTCCATAACAAATGTATCAAGCCATATCCTTTTGTCTGTACAATTACTTGGTTCATATATACCTTTAAATATTTAACATTTATGAATACAAATATAGACACCTCAACAGTTTATCTTGTGCATTATTTAATGATCGTAGCATAAATAACTGAAGCGGAATCAAGGCATTCTATGCTCGGTATTTGATGTTAATCTAGACAAATTTATAACTTGTGTGCAGAATTTCAGATCAATTGCTTACTCTGTTTTCCCGAAATTATTATTTTAATTGTGAAAAATGACCTTAACTGAAAGGCGTTGCATCGATTGTCACTCAAATCGGTATACAAATAGCTCAAAAGTCATTTTTACTTTATTTCTAAGTAGTTTTCCTTAATTATCTTTTACATATAGTTTTTGTTTAAGTGCCCAAGCTACACATTTCCTCCGAAGTAGACATTTCTGCCAATTAGCGGGATTTTTGTGTTTCATTTGTATGCTTTCTGTTTCATTTGTAAGCACATATGAAACCTGTCAGACATATTTTGATGCATTTCCTGATATTTATATTTATTAGCTGTACAAACAACTAAGTATTTAGACATGCTTTGAAATGATTGTGATTGTTACAGACAAGAACGTTCGTATGACCTTAACATTATGCTTTAGCTAATTGTATTGCATCATTTGATATTACTTTGAATTTTCCTGTGATACGAGTACATCATGGCTTAAACCATCTGTAAGTGCTCAATGATAAGTATTAAAGGCCCGTTTAGCCTCAGAAGTAATGACGAAAGAGAAACTTTGTGGTTAATGATTTAGAAGTTATTTTTAGATACTTATCCATTGGAGATGAATCGTTTAAAGTTATTAATAAATAATTTGTTATCAAAGTATCTAAACATAATAAAGTAGCATTTAATAAATTGCTTCAATTATACCGGTGGTCACAAAGCAAAAGCGGTAAAATATTATAAATTGTATTGCCTTTTCAGACCTTTTTTGAAAAATAAAAGTAAAAATGAGACAAATAAAAAGGCAATTAAACCTGAGTATTAAAGTCGAATGTGTTAAAATTAAAAAAAAGATACAGTACTGTTATATGAATTAAGTACATGTGTCAAATATCATTGCTCGTTTTTATTGTCGTTTTTTCTTTGTTTATAAATTTTTGCTAGTGAATGTCAGTGTTTATGCGCCAAATAATATTAATATATAAATCTTTATTGGATTCAGTCTTATCACTTTAGTCTCGTTTTCATTTTCAGAGTCCATAAATAAAATCATATTCCATTAAGACTCGTCCATATAATCCATATCATATGTATATCAAACTTCATTTAGCCTGGATTTCTTTTTCAAAATCAAAAACTAAAAATATCTATCAATTTATATAAACGCGGATGATAGATTTGACAACTGTGTATTCGTGCAATTGAATTCACTATTGTATTCATCAATGTTAAATTACCTCATATAAGACCATCTGAGTGCAATAGTGCTTATAATGATATAAATATGAGGAAAATAATGTTCCATATATCATTGTTTCATATATCATTGTTATAGAAAATAGGAGGTAAGAATGTCTTGCATTATTAAGTTAAGAAAAAATACTGTTGTACATTGCCCCTTTTCTATCAATTTGATCATCGTTTTTACTCTAAAGCTTAGAGTGAAAACGATGATTTTATCATTTAGGGAGTTTTCTTGTCCTTAAAACATCTAGTCGTTTATTTGATTGTCCTGATTGTAACCTCAGCTAGGGGATATTTTCGAGTCAATATTTGATACGCAAATGTGCATAAACTATCATAGGATGTTCATTATCTTGTATGTGTACAATTATCGTAAATATCTGACTACAGAGTCTGTCTCGGATTCAATTAAACTTTCCCTCATCATTCGGGCTCAGGTTTCCAATGCGTCATCGTTCTATATCAGATTTTATAGCACAATCAAGTTTACAGTGTACCCTGTAGTATATAATTTTTTCACTAAAATTGTTATAACCATATGAGCAAGCAGTTGAAGATTATATCAAACGTTGATCCTGCAATGCTTTTATCAACACATCATAAATAGTTGAACACCTCTAATTAATCTTAAGCACGCCATTGGATAATAATTTTTGTTATCAATATAAGGCGTTAAATAAATGGGTTTTTTTGACAGCATAGTTGATTGTATAAGATTATTAAATATTTTCTTTATTATAATTGTTCTCAGTGAAATGTTAGATGGAAAGCGATGCATTTTAAAAGAGAAAACAAAATGAGGTAGCAAAACAATTTGTTCTACCGCTTGTATTAAAAGACATATTTGATGAAGAAACTTTGCATTTTAGACGTTTTATGCGAATTGCATTCGGAAATACAAAACATCTTTATTCGACAATTAAAAACACATGTCGACTTTAAGATGCAATTAACATTGTTCAATTCGAGATGTTTAGTGAATTTGTTTTAACAAGTGTAAAAAGAAAATCATAAAAAAGTTATTATTAACAAGTATATGTAATTTAATTTCGATCTTATTTGTTTGTTTGTTTGTTTCATTTTACGCCTTTTCCGAACAGTTTGCTAACCATCGTTCCTGGAGAGTTACGTTACACCAGTACTAGACTACCTTCGTCCGCGCTTAACTACCAAAGCATCTCTGGGGGATCGAACCCACGGCAGAGAGGTAACTGGATTAGAAGTCATCGACTCTAACCCCTCGACCACGGAGGCGGTATAAAATTTACAGTTACTGTAATAAAATACTCAATAAGAATTATGACAATTAAACACATATTGTTTGCATTCCTCATATACAAATTGAAGATTTGATCATCTTTACCAATAGAAGCGTTCAATTTGTTAGTGATAGTTTCAGAAGTTTTAGTAATAACCTTTTTTTTGTTAGTTGATTTGATTTGTCCCTAACCCTTTAAGTCAAGGAACAATAAATGTTTGATAATCAGGATCAATACATGGTGGCATTAATAATTAATGTTACTTTAGTAGTTGAATGAGGTTTGTTTGCTCGCACGTGAATGCAAAAATCATTAATGTTGAACTTTTAATTATAATCTGAGATTAGAACCAAAAACTTTTAGATCATAGCTTTATTATCTATTAAAAATTTCTCTACCCTTAAGCTTAATAATTAATACAATTAAACGTGACTTTCAGGTACCACGAGATGATCAGCAAAGCCAAACAATTAGACTCTTAAATTAAAAACATCCTTTACAATTTTTGTCACACTTTATGATTGCTGAATGTCATCATATCTGCAATCATTTCATCTCAAAACATCTTATGCATCGTAACACTTAATATCTCCTTTCGATTTTAAATAGCACATTTAGACCTAAGCTTTGATTTTATACTTTTATACATACAGAGTACAATTATAATTACAAAAATAACAACCGTTAATCTTATAACTATCTGGATAAAGAACAAGGACGGATTGGGCCAATTTGAATTTGAAAATCAACATGGGAGAGTTCGAACATAGACGAGTGGCACGCGGGCGGTAAAACACAATATTTTATTTCAGACATTCCAAAAATAGTCATTATCATTGTTGACACAATCAACTAAAACCAATTCATTATAACAATTACAAGCATAAGACATGACCTACTGTCCGCAGAGACAAGTTGTGTTACTATTTTTTAATTTCAAAATAAATATTGGAGGTTCGAGTCAAGATGAACCATAATGTTTCAAATTTCTATTCATATGTGTTGTGCAACTTGACAACTATGTTTTTGTGCATGCGAACCTCTCATTGTACGACTTTATATGTTGTCTGATTCTTTATGTATTTCACCAAAATCTTATAAAACAGTTCAAACAATAAAAAGCATTGTGCATAAAACATGAATAAAGCGGTCTCAGCTCTAATACTAAACCAAAACAACCAATATGAAGAATGCTGACGTGCAGCACCACCAATATAAAGAATACTGACCTACATGTACAACGAAATCAATATAATGTATACATATTTTTTGTTTAATGAAGCGATTCGTAGAAATTTGTCAGTGAGCGTTGGAATAAAGGAACCATCAGAAATAATGATTGACCAACGAAGGGGGTATCGCGTGCGCACGCAGTAGCTATTGCGTGTGCACGTAGTAGCTATCGTGTGCTCACTAGTAGTTATCGCGTGCGCACGCAGTAGCTATCGCGTGCGCACGTAATAGATAAGAAATTTTTGATGTCCCCTCCATGTCACCGTACTAGTGCTTCTAAAAGTGATTGAAAAAAACAACACCAATTGTGTTTGACATATGCGCAAATATGCATAAAGTCAGATGAATTGCTTGTTATCTCGGATACATGCCAGAAACATGTGTAAGATTACAAAAAAATATGTATTGTTTCTTATTCATTTAGATTAATTGTAATCATTTTAACGTATTTGAACGTATTTTATCTGCAATAACTTGAACTAATACCGATATGCATTTCTAACAATTGTTTTCTCTCGCTTTGTTGATGTAATAATAAACATGGTTTACTGAATGAGTGCATGTCAATTTTATTCTCAAACATAAGGTTCTTCCAAGGGATGTTTGCAAATAACATTTCAGAATTTATTATGAAATAATTGTGTAAATACGACAAATATATTTTAATTAATTTTATTTTATTATTTTATTGATTGATGAAAATAGCGTTTTATTGGTGTTAACTAGTGAAATTATGGCGTGCACAATTAAGACAAATGGGAATGAACAGGTGATTTAAGGTTTGATTGCTAAACAATACATACATTGGTGTTGTCGCACACGGTCATTGTTGGTTTAGGTTTTTTAAAGGTAAACAATCATTGAATGAACTATAAAACATTTTAGATCTGTAATGAATATATTGATTTTCTCCAACAATAACCATAGGTTGAATTGTAAAGTGTATACGTTCAAATTCTCTGTTCATACATTGAGCGCTGTAATGGGTCTAAATCCGACAGGATAATTTTGTCTCTTTTGATAAAAAGTAAGTTGTGAATTCAATTAAAAGCTTAAATATATGCACATATAATGTGGAATAACATGCTTTCATTCCGAGGGCACGAAACAGTTATTTTTATTATATATTTTTTATCTTAGGTAACTTAAAGGCCTATAATGTCTCAGAAATGCATTTTCTTTTCTCAAAAGCATTTTATTTTGGTTTCCTTTGATGGTGTCCAAAAGTTATTCATTGGTCAGTTACCTGAACACTATTTTTGCTTATGTTGCATTCTAGTAATTAGCACTATTATAGTGATTAAGTATTTTGTATGGAAGTAAAAATACTACACTGTTTACATTTTGCTACTTTTATGACATATTATTTCAAATTCAGCGCTATTTTTGGGGAGTGATAAGCACATACATGCTAAAAACATTACTTTAACGTTATTTAACCACCGCCTTTTTTAATAAGAAGTTAATATACTTTCCTGAGGCATAATATGCCTTTAATTATTGTTTTACATCGAAGCAATTAAAAAATTTTTTCATTATAATTAATCAACGACATGATTCCATAAGGGGTCTTGGATTCGACTTGTAATGTTATATCTACAATCACAAACCACACAATAATCTACTGTTTATCAATTTATATTCTCGCGAAAACCCCATTCTCGTGTTCATTCGCGGATTCATGAGTTCGAGACGGCAGGATTTATAACTACATATTGCTTCAAAGGATAATTTAAATTGCAGTAATGCAAAATAGCTGCCAAACAAATGCTTTAAAATATTTTCTTTGCGAAAAACATTTGAAAACATATATTCACGTGCATTGTCGAGGATGGATGAGAAAAATAAAAAGGTCAAAAGGTATATTATAATCACTTATGTCACAGAACCTATCAAAATCAAAAGTTTGTTGACAGTAGAATACCATTAATGTTCCAAATTTTAAATATATTTTTAGCAGAAACATTTTGTTTAAATCATATCAATTTAAAGTGCTATGATCTTTTATTAGATTGCCGTTACGAAACATGAAAAAGAAAAATTTCCTCGTTATTTATCAGACATAAAACACAAACAAGTCAAAGCATACTCTTCATTGTCCCGCATATAAACCATTAGTACCGTAATAAACGCATGCTGTGTTTATTTCTTACGAGACATGAGGTCATGATAGATAATCGTCTTATTTTGGATACATAGACCATACATAAGCTATGATCAATATTCCAGACATAATAGATGACAAGAGAAAAATGTTGTTATAGTGCTATACATTGAGAAAACATGGAATCGTTAGGATAAACATAAAGTAATAGTGATTATTTTTGTATTATTTTTAATAAATACCAAACACAACTCATTTTCTCCTCAACTGAGGTCAAAAAGCTTAAAACATACAACTTGGAATTTGTGGGGTTTTTTTTTGTTTTTGTTTTTTGTTTTGTTTGGTTTTACAGCACAGTATAGGTCATATGACGCCAAAATCATATGAAAGATGTTATAAACTTTAAAGAAACCCCTGCTGGAACTACTATAGATGCACAGACTACATTAATTCAAACCAATTTAGTCGCCTCTTCCGATCATGCAGGGATGAACGGTGGCAACAATTATTATGCCTCAACCATTGAAAGCAACCTCTTAGCTACAAGGGCTACACATAGATCAAGTAACACACTTAAAGTCTGCAAACGATAATAAAGAAATATGCTCAGACTCAAAATTTAAAATCGATTTCTTTTGTGTGGTTTTTATCCCGACTTGGTTGAAAAGCGTTGCACTTTTCAGTCTTTGATCATGATTCCTTAAGAAAAAACGTATGAGAGTAGCATCTGAGAGTTTGCCTAATATTTCATCTTTTCTGGACGGGAAATTCTTTACAAATTCGTAAAAGGACAGTGCACTTACTGCCCTGCATTGCACACGTTTTTTTATTTATACAACAGCAGCTTTTAACTAGAAACGTTTGTGCATCGTCAAGTACTATTTCCATATAAGTGATAACATCTACAATGGATATTGCATTAATAATTCAATGTGTTTCTGTCGGTTTCTTTAACTTATTTGTACAACTGTACAAAACAACAAAATTAAATGCAATTTCAACTGTCATCCAATCCATTTTATAGCTCTACTAATGTACGCTCCTCTTAGCTATCATACGTCCTTGAAATGGATGATTATGTTATCAGAAAACACGCTGGAACTTAAACATGTACTGAGAATTTGTTTTTAGATTTCGAGTCTGTCTAGTAAAAGATGGTAACTTGGTATTTCATTTTATTCTTTACCTAGAACTTTAGTGTTGGAACTGTTGTATCAAGTGTATTATTGTTTACTTTGATCAGACAACTCTCATAAATACAGGAGAAATTACAGCTCGTTAATACGCTGTACATTTTCATCTAAGTGTACCCTTATGACAATTAGCCTGCCGGATTGGTTTATTTACGTGCACATTAGAAACTTTTCAAACATTTTCGATCAATTTTCAGGTAAGATTTAGGATCCAGCTGTACACATTTCTCGTACGTGATAGGAAAATGGTAACCGTTGTATTCAGATTTGATAGAGTCTGAAATGATTACCTTGTATAGTGCTATGACCGGAGCGTATTAATTTTCACAGCACTCAAAACCCGCAATTCCCATTCATAAAGGACCTACTATGGCAATATATCTTATTTTGTAAATCATTTTAGGAATAGTGGTACTACGCAGAATACCTTGAAGAAACTCTACGGAGGCATTTTCAATGTTTCGAATTTAATGATTTATTGATGTTGGTATAGACTAATAACATGTTCGTACAAAATTCCAGATCGTTCACTTACTCTGTTTTCGCGGAATAATTATCTCAATTGTGAAAAATGACATTACTTGAAAACCAACGATTTCTCAATATATTACTTAGCTATTTTACACATTTTTCATGCCAGATGATCCAAATAAGAACTTCAATTGTTATGTTTTAGTCTTTTTGACTTCATTGGTGTTCCTTTAAGAGTGATTCTTTCCTTCCTGTGTTCCAAAATATAGATATAGCTTTATCGGTAATAACGTTATTCTCCTTAACATTTATTTATTGTTCATAACTCAAATAGGATCAAAGGTTAAACATTTGCCAGTCTAAACAATAGCATAATATAATATATTATATAACTTCGACAAGGATATCGCATTATGTAAAATTGATTTATAATAATAAAAGATCGGACTACGCATAACAATGTCCGAATTAATAAACTGTACACGTCTGAATGAACAATCAAAATAAAAAAATATATATATATTTCGTAGGGTGTTTGTTTGTAAGATTTGTTTTTCACTGACATTCAGCGTTGATCACAAAAAAGGTATTATTAAAGCTGTATTTTTGAGATTTTATAACTTTGTTTGCCTTTACCTAAATGGAGTGGTGCATCTTGCAATTAGTCTTAGAAGTGCAGGGTAGTAAAAACAGAATGTTAGCTCGCTACCAAAGCATATAATATCCATATGGAATCTATAACTCTTGAGTCGTGGCTTTCTCGCCAAAGAGTAATAAAACACTTATACAGAAAGTTAGGAACATGCACATGACTACCTCTGTTCATGCGCACGTGGCTAGCTATGATCAAACACTAATATAAAATATTATGAATGCATGTGCTGTTGTATAACATTTTTCAAACGTTATGTCAATCATTCAGGATCATACAAAACCATGTAAAGCACAACAAAACGAAATAACATTATTATTTGTTTGATCGTTTGTTTCGTGTAACTCGTTTGGCTTTGATATTTAGAATGAATATGGAATGAAGAATCATTTCTAGTAATTGTGCATTGTTATTTTGACACTAATATGAGATGAAGGAAAAGTTGCAGCGTATAATTATGTTTTAAATATACTACAGTTAATACAAAGAGTTAAACGAATCACCTTCTGGAGTTTGTATAAAGACAGAGAAATATTTTATTTGATGATGTAATAAGATTAATAAAGTTAAAAAAAATGTGCGAATAATGCCCTTCCCGTACAGTTATTGTGTTCATCTTAAATGTAAGAGCTCTTTGAAAATGATGTATCTGTCGAACTTGGTTTTCTTTTTTTAGTTGTAACTTGTACGATTTTTCCACACTTGTAATTATCACTTTAAACGGTAATATAAAACTGAATCATTTTAATCTTGTTTCAATATTGAAACCACTCTGAAAACTAAATTAATTAATCATATATTTATGAATAACTATCTCCTGCACAAAGTGTACCACCCTTCAACGTTTCGAGAAGAGAAACCTCCCTTTATTAGGGATCACCGTAGTAAAATCCAACCAACACAGGTTCGATCATAAATCAAATGAATTACTGATCAAATCCACATAGTATTCAAGCACATACCATATGATTGAACATTGACATGTACACATGTTCTACATAACACAAAATACGAGTATAACTTAATTTCAATAAAAACCAAAACCCGGATCATGCATGGAAAATTTGATATTGATTGCCTTATTTTGGTATGAACAAACACACAATTTTGTAACATGCTAGCGTTAATAACTCGTATATAAAAGAAGTCTTCTGGCATTATAAAATAAAAGGATGGAAATGGCAAATAGTTAATATTCTGCGCATTTCCTCAAAAGTAGACAGTTCTGCCAATTAGCGGGATTTTTGTTTTCCATGTGTATGCTTTCTGTTTCATTTGTAAGCACATTTGAAACCTGTCAGACATTTTGATGCATTTTCTGATAAATTATATCTATTAGCTGTACAAACAACAAAGTATCTAGATATGCTTTGAAATAATTGTGATTGCTACAGACAAGAACGTTCGTATGACCTTTACATTATGCTTTAGTTTATTTAATTGCATAATTTGATATTACTCTATATTTTCCTGTAAAACAGAAAACATCCAGGCAAAATCTATCTATAAGTGGTTAGAAATGAGGGCACGTTTAGCTGCAGAAATGATGAAGATATGGAAACTTTGTGTTATATGATTTAGTTATTAAATATTTATCCATTGGAGATGAATTGTTGAAAGTAAAATAATTTGTTACTTAAGTGTCAAAACAATGAACAAAGTGGTATTTAATAAATCGCTTCAACTATACCGATTGTCACAAAGCAAAAGTGGCAAAATATGATCAATGATATTGCTAGTGGTTACCGTTTCAGATCTTTTAAATGGAAAATTTAAGTAAAGATAAGAACTAAAAACAAACAAACAAAAACAAACGAAAGAATATAGTATTTATTTCGAATGTGTTTTCATTAAAAAGCATACAGTACTTTTATAAACATAATTAAATATTGCTGATTTTAAATCTTTTTATGCAAAACTATACATTCCATTTAGTCTCGTTTTCACTCTTAAAGTCCCTTTAATCTATATCAAACGTGTATCACATTTCATCTATCCTCGTTCTTTATTCAAAGTCCAAAACTCTAAAATAAATCCTTATTGTACTTGAAGTTAAAAGGTGCTTTCTAAATGCCACAAAATGGAGGTGTTAAAAATGAGATTATTATACATTGTTGTTAACAATAATGAATATATCTGATTTGTCCACATCTGCAAAACCTATATCAGACTCGGCTAGAGTCTCGTACAATTTTTACATCGGTTTATTCGTTCAATAGAATACAATATAGTACTCAACAATGTAAAATAACATCATATCATTATATAACTATCTGAGTGCGACAGTGCTTGAAATAATATAAATCTGAGAAAGATAATGTTCCGTATATCATTGTCATAGAATCAAATAATGTATTTTTTGCATTATTCATTTATAAAAGAGAAATACTGTAAGTTGTGCATTGCACCTTTTCTATCAATGTGTTCATCTTTTTCACTCTAAGGCTAATTTCTTGTGAACCTTAGTGAGGATATGTTCGGGTCAATGTTTTAAACAAAATGTGCATAAACTATCATAAGATGTTCATTATCTTGTATGTGTACAATTATCGTAAATATCTGCTATTCTTTCTTTTTACGAAAGGATAAAGCTGTAATGTGTATGTGTCGGTACCTATTGAGTCTATAAAGAAAATCAAGAGGAATAAGAGCGTGTGTGATCATAAATATTTAGAGTGGAATTTTAATTTGAGGAAAGTCTTTTTTTAACTATGCATCTGTGTTAAACCCGCATCAACTTCTATACGTTTCGTAAAAAAGTAAACAAAATGATAACTTTTTCGTTATACAACGCATTATTTACAGTAAATCTTTCTGCAGATAAAATGATGAATATGAACTGAAAAGCAAATACCGGTACAATAACCTAAGCATCTTTGAGTATCATTATGTTAATTTCATACAGAAAATTTAAGTATTTAAGTAAAATAAATTAGACAGTTAGTACGGCTTTATGACGGTCCGATCATGCATATTCAAAACAAAACTGTCAAATGACGATAAATATGCGAGTTAAGTCACTATAATAGCAACTTGTATATCTTTATGGCAAGCAAAAGCCGAATACTGAACTACAAGAATAGTGTAAAATCACCACTTGTCTTGTTTTTACATCTACAGAAGCTGGCTCTGATTCCATTAAATCTCTCGTCATATGAGCTCAGGCGGCTTCGAATACGTCCTTGTTTCTTTCTTTTTCAGATTTTACAGCACAATCAACGTTGTACAGTATACCCTATATAATATGATCTTTAAGCAGCTGTGATAATCATGTACATAATTGAAGATTACATCTAACATTGATTCGGCATTGCTTTTACCAAGAGATAATAAATATTTGGAATGCAATTTTAACACATTTAATGGATAGTAATGCACGCCATTGGTTAATGGAATTTGCTATCAATATTAAGAGTTAAAACTTGAAATGATTTTCTTCTCGACAATAATATACAGCTATTGACTAGTGAGCTATTGAATATGATGTGATATTCGAGGTCAATATGACTTTGTGCCGGTGAATATCACATCCTATTCAATGGCTCACTAGTCAATAATTGTTTTACTATATGAATATGCTAAGAAATTTAAAAAAATCACAAAAACACAAACTTATATACAAGTACAAATTTTGTCTCGTTGAAGCGCGGGAAAAAATGACACGTGTTAGGCGTGCAACGACTACGCGAACGCTGTGCATACAAAAATAATTCAAGTTTATACTCATTTTTGCGGTGTAGCCTTTAAGTATAATAGTAAAGTAATGATATTTTAATCGAGAAATATGCCATAAAGAATAAAAAGCAACAATTATTTTTTTAATTTACACGCATAATTACCAGTCTAAGGTGTATGATCATCTCAATCTATTTTTAGACTGGGAAAATCCAATTCAGGCATTGAATATGATACTACACCCAGTGAATATGGTTTTATAAAAAGTTCTGTTGACTTCTGTTTCGACCAATGAGATTGCAGTTATATTTAGATCATATAATAAAGTTGAGTATAATTATTTATCAAAATATTTCTTTCTCACTAAAATATCAGATGGTAAGCAATATACTAAATGAATAAAACAAAAACGATAGGAAAATAATTTGTTACTACCGCTTGTTTCGAAAGACGTTTTTGACTCTGTTATTTGGTACTTTATATATTAAAAGTTATAAGCATGACTGGCCATGCTGCAGTTTTTCTTTAGTTTTGACATAATGTATAGAAAAGTGTGTACTTTAGACGTTTCAAGCAAATTGCATTCAGAAACATAAAACCTATTTATTAGACAATTTATAATTACAGTCGACTTCAAAATTGTAAATAAAATTGTTCGATTCAAGAGGTTTAGAGAATTCGTATAAAAAAGGGAAGAAAATACAATCACAAGAAAGAAGTTAGAAATTAAATCGGACCTTATCGTACAAAAAGACACATTTATTATAAGATTTATGTTAATTCATTTTTTTTTCATTCCTTGTGAAATTTGAGAATTGATTATCTCTACCAAAGAAACATTCCTTTTGTTAGTGAGAGTTTGGGTAGTTTATTATAAGTTATCACCATTTTTATTTTTTGAGGTGAACTGTTCTTTATCGAACTAAGTTCTAGTTCACAATGTTCAAGTTTTTTCAAGTTTTATTTACATATTCTCTGTTTGCATACATACAAATACAAGAGATAATACATGTCAATTACTTTACATACAATTAGTTACATGCATAGCAGAAAGCAACACAAAGTTCTAGTACAGTTCATACATAAGAATCAAAACATAATTATTAACGAAAATTGCTGTAAAAAATTATGCAATGCCTTCGGCATCAACATTGTGGCACGTGAACAGGAAGAGTGCACTTCATCCAGATACGTTAACAGGGCAATTTCATTTGTCCATGAGTTGTTTAAAAATAAAAATAATTAAGAACTATGATAAGTAGGTTAAAGAAGTACATGTACAACTAAATAACTTATTGTCTTAACAACAAGAGCACTGTAATATAGCCCGAATGCCCGAATGTAATTTTTTCTTTATTTTTCTATCTTTTTGAGTCATCGAAATGTATCTTAATATAAAGGAATTAATTTATTCATAAACATATTGTTTTTCTTATTTATTTATTTATTTCTTTTTCTTTTTTTTTAAATAATTATCCTAACAATACTATGCAGCCCCATAGGTATACTTATATTCTATAAAGTCTATTTTGGCAATTCTACCCGCGAATTGTCTGAATACTTTGTTTTGAAGCTTTCCACAAGAGGATTGAAAATATGTTTTCCTTTACTGCATTTAATTCATTAGAGTACCACAAGGTGATAATACAATCAAAGTATCTATGCTTGGGGAATTATGATTTAGGAGATGAGATTCAAAACATATTTTCTTTAAGTATATTTAATCTAACTAAAGTTTAAAGTTGAAATTACAAAGACAAGCATGTCTCGCTGAAGTCATTTTTGAAATATGATTATATTATACACATCAAATATTATCTGAATAATCATAATATTCGCACTAGGAATGAAAACTTTAATTTAAATACAAACAAAACAATATTGTATTAAGTATTATTTTAGGGAATAAAGAGGGATACATAACTATTTAAATAATACATTTAGTACTGCTGTATTACTATCTTCCTTTGATACATAAATACTTTGAATTACTCAGTGTGACCTTGACCTAAGGAAACATTAATCTGCTTTTCTTATCTCTTTATGACAAAATATTTTTAATTTCCTTCAACCCTTCTTTATGTTCAAATGATGTAACGTAACGGATGACACAAAATGTGTATTTCATTCATAATGGTGACCTCGACTATGATCCGAGCAAACATTCTTATATGTTTATATCAGAGATATTAGATTAGACATATGTGACCTGTTTCGAAATTGTATTGAGTCATATGATAAATTGAACGGCTAATCAATATGCATTTTATGTCTGAAAGCTTTGCTCTAAGATTAAATGAGAGTACAAGAACATCAAAATTCAAATGTATTTATTTTGAAATTGTTTGTTTATTTTCATTTACATTATGTCAAGATAATGTTTCTTTTTTTCACTAGTACTAGTTACTTGTAATATTAAAAGGTCCATTATGCCCACAAAAAATCTTTTATTTTAATTTTCAAAAGCTTTCCATTCTTGGTGTACTTTTTATTTTCAAGAAAGTTACTCAATGGCCAATTACCAAAACTATCTTTATCTTCTATTCATGTGATGCAATTACTACATTTATATAGTGATTTAGTATTTTGACTGTATGGAAGTCAAAATACTACTTTGTTTACTATTTTTGTTCACATTTTGCTAGTTTTTTGACGACGTATTTCCAATTTGGTGCTTTCTTCGTGTAATAAACATCTAACATGCTCTTAATTCAATATTTAAACGGTATAACATTTATATTTGCCTTTTCTAAAAATTTGAAAATGTTTCAGCTTGTTTGACGTAATTTATATGTTTAAACTCTTTTTTATAGGTTATAACTATTATTTATTATTTGTTATTTATATATTTGCTTAAGTAGTACTGCTGCAGTTTTTGCATAAACCTCCCGAAGACGCTTAGTTGATTTTATCTCCTCGTAAGAAAAACAAGAAAATTACACCGTCAATTATATATCTTGATGTACACATAAACTATGAAAACATGTCCGTTTCCATGTTCATTATCGGGAATGTGTATCATTATATGTCACTAAATACGGCAGTTACTCGTTCTTGTAACTAGAAGCTGTAAGGATTTATGATTTTCTTGAGTAAGTTTTTTTGTGAAGTTCTTAAGTTCTTAGATCAGCTTCAATCTGTTTCCCAGTTTGACAAATGTAATTTTCAATCAAATTTAATGTGTAATTATTGTTTGCAATAGCAAATATCAAACTTTTGTTTCTTGTCTTATCGAGTTTCAAGCATATTTATTGAAAAAATACAAATATTTTTTTATGCTTTTCAGTGGTTTACTGATTTATCCGTGAACAGTTATAATTCCACACTTTTCAATGACGAAACTACTTTTTGAGATTTTCCCCATGTGGTACCTAAATTTTATTTTTGCTGACAATTCTGGCAATGCCATGCTGTTTAGAGAAAAGCAAAAGTAATAAAAAGAAGAAAAAATACTTCTATTCATCCAAATTACCAATCACCAAATATCGTCTCTTAATTTTTTTGTTTCATTTCTTCTACAGTCTGTAAAATACAATCCTTCCACATGCAAAACTGCTTGTGATGACAGTTGAGCATATTTTAGTATCTTACGAGCAATAACTGTCGTATGCTTTATAAAACCTTGAAAAGTAGTGACAGCCATCAGCCCAAAAAATAAGTAAACAACCCAGCGTTCGTAAGGCAGCTTCGACAATTTAAAGTTTTCCAATTTCCTAGCCGCTTTTTGGATGTTTACACATCTGTCAACACATATTTATTGTCTGCCACAATCCTCAAATAAGTTTTCTTTCTTTTAAAAAGGTGTATGACTAACAAATCCAAATGATTTGAATCAAACACAATTATTTTCCTCCCGTGAAATACCAGATTTTTAACAAGAGGGCCATGATGGCCCTGAGGTCGCTCACCTGTATATAGCCCCCCCCCGGGCCAATTTTTATCCAAGGGCTTTTATTTGTTTATTTGAACAGACTTGGTAGACACCCATAAGAAGATGTTTCATGCTAAACATTTAAGTTCTAGCTCATTGGGTTTTTTAAAAGAAGATTTTTTAAGTTTTTACTATACACATATAGTTAAAAACAAAGACACCCCTGGGACAGGGCCAGTTTTGACCCCAGACTTTTATTTGAACAAACTTTGTAGCTATATACTTAAAGATGTTTCATGCTTAATATCTAAACTCTAGCTATTTGGGTTTTTTGAAAGAAGATTTTTAAGTTTTTGCTATACACATATAAGGAAAATCAATGACCCCCGGGGCGGGCCAGTTTTGACCCCAGGGCTTTTATTTGAACATACTTGGTAGACACCCATTAGAACATGTTTCATGCTAAATATCTTAGCTCTAGCTCTTTGGGTTCTTTAAAAGAAGATTTTTTTAGGTTTTTACTATATGCATTTCGGGAAAATCAATGACACCCTGGGGCGGGGCCAATTTTGACCCCAGGGCTTTTATTTGAACAAACTTGGTAGACATTCATTAGAAGATGTTTCGTGCTTAATATCTAAGCTCTAGCTCTTTTGGTTCTTTAAAAAAGATTTTTAAAGTTTTTACTATATGCATATAGGGAAAATCAATGACCCCCGGGGCCGGGCCAATTTTGACCCCAGGGCTTTTATTTGAACAAATTTGGTAGACACTCATTAGAAGATGTTTAATGCTAAATATCTTAGCTCTAGCTCTTTGGGTTCTTTAAAAGAAGATTTTTTAAGGATTTACTATATGCATATAGGGAAAATCAATGACCCCCCGGGGCGGGGCCAATTTTGACCCCAGGGCTTTTATTTGAACAAATTTGGTAGACAGTCACTCGAAGATGTTTCATGCCAAATATCTAAGCTCTAGCTGTTACAGTTCTTCAAAAGAAGATTTTTTAAGTTTTACTATATGCATATAGGGAAAATCTATGACCCCCTGTGGCGGGGGCCAATTTTGACCCCAGGGCTTTTATTTGAACAAACTTGGTAGACACTTACTAGAAGATGTTTCATGCCAAATATCTAAGCTCTAGCTCTTATGGTTGTTTAAAAGAAGATATTTAAAGATTTTTCTTTCGGTTGCCATGGCAACCAGAGTTCTGCATGGAATTAAATTCTTTGAACAATTTTTAAAGGTGACCACCAAAGGAACATTCCTGTGAAGATTGGATGAAATTGGCTCAGCGGTTTATGAGGAGATGTCATTTAAAGCAAAAGTTTACGGACGGACGACGGACGAACGGACGGACTGACGCCGGACGAAAAGCGATCACAAAAGCTCACCTTGTCACTTTGTGACAGGTGAGCTAAAAATGGCGGCCGCTTACATTTATCAAAGGCAGGTCTAATATGAATTCGCAGTAAGTAACAGTAATATGGATGGATGGTTGGACTTTTTTTACTATCAGAATTGTTTGTTTTTATTATTAAAACAAGCGATCATTAATATTTTTTAAATAAAATGAATAATATCACTGCCATCTAACGTTGATTGTTGAACTTATTTTTTAATGAGAAATTCGACTTTATGAGGATCTCAATGGGGAAAACAGATGCTAATATTAACATAATTATTGACAGAGGAAATTTCGTTTTAACTTGTTTCTAAGCATAAAATAATAAGAAAATGTGTTTGTTTGTTGTGTAACATGTAATTTTATTTCATCTCGTGATGAGTTTTTAAAACTATATTTCACTTGTGGCTACGCCACTCGTGAGAATACTGTTTTTAAAGCCCACTCGATGAAATAAAATTACATCTTACACACAAACAAACAGATATGCAAGTAAATGAGTTGATCTTAGTATTTATTTCATTATAGTTTAGAAATAATCATCAATTGATAATGTTATGTAAGTTTTATAAATAGATGTAATAAGTTTATCTTCAATTTGAAATTTGAATTGTATTTTGATAGCAAAAATATAAGCAAATATGCAATATAAACTACATAAGGCTCTAAAACAAAACAGTGTTTTTTTTCAGTTAAATATCAATATAGTGTATATAACGTTAAATATAATTATAGTAATTTTATCTACAAAAAATGTAGGGTCGTTGAGGACAAATATCGTTTAGAGAATAGGTTGTTATTATGCTTGGATGATATCATTCGTCATGATAACTATAAAGAAACGCTTGTTATTTCTAGCCGGGGTTCACCGAGGACTACTCCTACACAAAATATGAATAATTAAATTGATATTCATACTACAGAACGAAATGTTGCTTATGTAAGTTATTTTCATTCAACACATACATTTGTATAATTCACTTAACTAAATTCTGATATCCAACATATCGCGTAAATACAAAACAGGAAAGAAAGAAAATAATATTGTATGCACCTTTTAATAAATGTCATACATCCTTAACTAAATGATGCATTCAAAATTCCACTACGCCCATCTAATTATTTTATTTTTACATACTTGACAAATGCAGTGACTGCTAATTAGCACTAGAGTACCTTGTTTTTATAGTGTAAATAAGTTTACCATTACATTAACAGTATGAACATCTATTTATTGCAGTAAATAAAAAATGTGTAATGGTAAGGCACATACAAACTTAATAGTTACACCTTGGTTACTTCCGGTATATTGTTGTATAATTGCATCGTAAATTATTACACTTAGTAGCATAACAAATCATAAGATTGAGGTTCGTCCTATATAAAAAATAATTGAACACGTATCATAGGCAAGGATATCTCATTATATCGAGACGATTTATGATGGTTGATCTCATAACAGTTGCTGATTGAAAGTACTTCATCTGTTTCTTCACTGACCATAACCTCCATACAACAGTTTTACGAGAAAAAAGTAGAAAATCAAATAATTTGTTTTATCAAGGTTTTCGTCGAATGAGTAAGAATCGTTCGAATGTGATGTAAGGTATTCTAAATTATTGAACATTGTGATTACCATTTATGCAGTTATTGGTCGGTTGTTATATAAACAGAATTTGTATAGCCCAAATCATTATATGTTTTGGTAACAATTTAAATTATTGCTTCAAGGGCCGATAACGGAGTTGGTGAAATACCATATAGTTCATTTAATGATAACACGCAGAGCTACTCACACTTAAATCAATCGAAAACAGTCATTGATTGATCTTGTAGAAATATATCAGAAAGTATACATTGTACGTTCATTTTGGCACTTTAATTACAGTCAGACAAGTTTCTAAGTCATAACAATTTAAACGTATATGCCATATTCTATTTATCTAAAACCAATTTATTTAATGGAGTTAACCTTAATTGCCTTGTTATTAGTGGTAACGATACATCGGATTCTAACTTTTAAATCATATGGGAAATCACTATTTCAATTATCATATTATTTGATTTTATATAATGTAGAACTTTCATTTCATTAAAGATAAATTATAGTAATTACTCACCTGCTGGTTAATGTGAAATTGATGTTTATTTAAATACTTTATAATTGCGTTTTGTATCTATCAATTTTGAAGCAATAAATGTTTAAATACATTTAAAATAAGTTTGTTCCAACCATGAAGAATTTGATCGTTTCTAGTGAAAATGTATTGTTATGTTCATCATCTACAAACCTTATTGATTGAACAAGCAAAATTAATAATACATATGATGTTTTGCACAAGAAATGCTTCCGCATGATGTTGCTTGTTTCCAGTTTTATTTCGTAGACATATATTTTAAATTGCGCAAGTTTAATATCAAATGATGCAACAATTTCATAAGACATTTCATTCTAATCCTGCTTTTGAATTATTCTGTGTATATTGTAAATTGTAACATGCACATATATTCTAACAAATTAAAAAAAATTAATAAACTAAATGAAGCACCAAATGGAATTTGCTTTGTTTGGCTTTTTCCAGTCTATAATATCAGGTGAATAAAAGTCATTTTATACTCCATGTCACTTTAAATCTGAATTAAACTTATTTTCATTTCCAGATTAAATAATTTGTCATGTCAAGAGTAATAATATAGCATAACTATTACCTATTCTTAAAAAATTTATATTATTCAGATTATAGATTTGAATATTAGATTCATTGCTATTTAAGATACCAACATTGCAAGTAACCTTTTTAAATGATATTATCGGTAATATGCATTAAAACATAATATCTCTACATCTTTGCAGCAAAGGTATGACGCGATACAGTTCTTACACTGCGATCTTAATGTCAGTATGATAATTCTGACGTAAATCACTTTAGTATCACACACTATCTTCAACACACAGAAATGAAATGCACGGTGGCAGACTTACACATAAGAATACCATCTAATACATAAATTCGAAAAACCGGTGCTGTCAACAAATATTGATAACACAGAACTGAATTATTTCACAAACATTTTCAAAATAAATCAATATGAGAAATGCAGACATTGAACCCCGCTAGAGATTATAATTATGTAACATGGGAATAGACTTGCAATCAAATGCGTGTTTTACTTGTTTGCAATGCACGGTATGCGATAATAATAGCAGGGCGAACGCATAAAATTGAGTTTAGTTCCGTTTTTATTATCTGTATGTAGCACGTTTAACACAATATCCATCTGTATATAATCAATTTGATTTTCAGCAGGTTATTTCTATATGTATGTATTAAAATAAACAGCCTCATGAAATTGTATATTTTTTATCTGTAACACGTTATTGTAACTGAAAAAGTGCACCCGATAAAACATTTTTCTATTGCGTCGTATTTCTTTATCTTAAACGTTTCTATATGTGTTGTTGTGGGTTCTAATAACATAGCAACTGAATTGATAATTTTTTCAAGTATCAAAATACAATTATAATGTTTAAAAGTTCAATTTCTGTATTATAAGTGCGCCTTTTCACTGTTTTACAAAATAATGTTGAATCATTTTGAAAACTTATTTCCCCATTTCACAGATGTACTTTACGTTCTAACAATGAATATTTTCATAAGTCCAATACAAATTATTTGGTTTTGTTATGGCCCTATTACTTTACTGTTTACCGTGGTTTCACTGTATTAACCTGTATCATCTTGTATGTTCTATGTGATAGATTTTATCACCTTTAAGGAAATTTTACAGACAGGGCAGAGAAATGAGTTAATTAATAGTTAATGAGTGAAGTGTAAATTATAAGTTAATTTGTAAAATAATTTATTAAGGCTTTTATATTGTATTAACAAGAGTGTGCCATTTTAAATTGATTATTTTGTAGGAAACTATTACAGATCGTAAGATCAACATTATATAAACAACAATACAAACAACAATATTAAAACTTTTATTAAAACAACAATACATATATTACTATATGTGCTATTTGGAAGTATTTTAAAGAAATTCCCATTACAATACCTGGTTCTTTATGGCTCTTACATGTATAAGTCCTTTTTGATGTTAGTCCAACATAAAGGCATGCATATAGCAATGAATATAATTCATCTATCATCATTTTCAAAGAAACTATTTTCATTCAACAGTGCAAATATGTCTGACAACTTTCAAATATGAACACATGTTGATCATTTGATTTACCAGTTGCTTGGAAATGAAAGGACTTTGAGATTTCAGAAACCTAGATGATATCATTTTAATGAATTCAAACATGATTATTAAAATAATCTAGAAAAGACACTCTCATCAACAGAATATAAAGATGATAACTTGACTATTCTCAAAAGCATATAAACAGTTGTTCCCATCATGCCTTGTTTTTGTCAATATTGAGAAACTACGCCTCTCAGATAGCGTTGTATCCCATTAATAATGCTCCTATTTTAGTGTTAAAACGATTAATTTGTGATATCTCTATGTAGGAGGTAGATATCAAATACATTGTAGAAGCCTATAGCTTTACAGTTAACAATAAAATCAAAACTGTTTTGCTATCTTGACAAAATAAACCGATTGTGCCAAAATGAAATATTTTAAAGCATGATTAAAAAAGACCTGTGTGTGAAATTCAAATTTCGAATCTTGCTGGAGATAAAATATGTGTAACATGGGAATCCAATTGCAACCAAGTGTGTATTGTGTTCGTAACAATGCATGATATGATTTAATCATGGCGAGACTAACGCATAAAATTGATTTAATATTTATTCGGTTTTTGTTTTTGTTTCATTTTCAACAAGAAAAACCCCAAAACAGTAAAAAATTAAAATGGTATTCACAATGTCTAAAAAATTTACATTGATCTAAAAAATGAATGTTTAAAAAACCGAGTACCCATGTTTTTTGGTACTGGGCCCAAATTATCCCTTGAACGGGGTTTTTGGTTTGTACATTCATTTTCCTCGAAAATTTTAATATTGAAAAACATTTGAAACCCTTTTGTTAGTCAGTTATATACATTCCATATGTTAAAGTTATTTTTCCTGCTATAAATTGAAATCTGACATTTATATTTATGATACAATCTTGTTCTGATACACATTGACTAAGTAAGTAAACAAAAGCTTGTCGTAACCTCTTAATAAATTTCTAAAACAGATATAGGCTGAAGAAGCTCATTTGGTTTGATAATATCACTATACTTAATAAATACAATAAAATGACCAAATTGGTCGGCAAGGAAAAGTCCCCTTACGGTCTATTTGGATTATTTTGTAGACAAAAAAAAATACATTTTCATTTTATATTGCATATAGCACGATGTTCGAGCATAGAGTCAATGTGATATTAATAGAATTATGGGTAATGTTTGCGATAACTTTACATCCAAATGTACAGTTTTATTATGGAGTACACTGACAATATTCTTAACGTAATGGACTATTTACAGAAGTTTGAGCATACAATTTGAGTCACGGCGATAATGAAAAGACTGTTTGCTTAGTTCCATGTAAGTACATGTAGTAAATAAAAACAAACATTTATTGTAGTTAGATTCAATACAGCGAACTCATATCTAACAATATACTCGTGTAACTTTCAATTGCATACGCCTTTGCATTGTAGAACGTGGTATACCAGTTAGGATTGATATAAATCATCCTAGAAAAACACATAATCCGTAAATATCTTCTCTGCATATATTTCCAGGTGGAGCCTTAGAAGATATTTATCAAAGGAAATGCATTATCCAGTACTCAATATCTTTTTCAACAATGACATCGTACCTAAACGTATTTGTGAATGCATTAATTGCGTTCGTTGTTTAGATGTGGCCCTGATTTTATACAATATAGAATTTCACGAACGAATTATGGACACCGCTATATCCATTCACAAATGTGATTCCGTGTCTATTCTACAAAATGGAATTTTTGAGTTTCTCTCCAAATAAATTATCCTCAGCAGGTTCATGTTACGTTACTTTTTCTACACTTTTAATGGCAACAAAGTCCTTATCAGGGCTAACCGTATTCATGATTGTCATAGGTTACTAACGTTTAAGTAACCGCTGTATATTGAATAACTTTAGGCTCTAAAATCATTTCTTTGACTTACACTCAGCGGTCATTGCACAGATGTAAACCATCGCCACTTTGTGCTTCCAAATGGCATGAATGTTGACATTCCAATTTTACATACACACACACGAACGCACGCACATACGTGCACGCACACACACATGCACGTATGCACTTACATACATACATACATTCACCGTTTTAAGTTGGTAATATAGAACACACTAAATATCGGTTATTATATAGGTACATTATTTTCATAAGCTGTTTGAAAGATATGCAGGGTTAACCGTATTCTTAAAGATCATATTCATATTTTATAACACTCATTTACTTAGCGGCGTGAAGTTGGCGGCCCAGCGGCCTGGCGGCCTAGCGGCGTGAAGTTGGCGGCCCGGCGGCCTTGCGGCCTAGCGGCGTGAAGTTGGCGGCCCAGCGGCCTGGCGGCCTAGCAGCCAAAATTTTAATGTTGTAAAAATGTTTTTTTTAACAATAAAACGGCATTTAATGAAGTTTTAAAGATAATTATTGTTATTTAAACGATATATCTAAAGGAAAAATCACTTTCAGAGATTTTTTTATTTTTTAAAATTTTTATTTTATAATTTTGTCATTTTTGTGAAGTTGGCGGCCCAGCGGCCTGGCGGCCTAGCAGCCAAAAATTTTAATGTTGTAAAAATGTTTTTTTTTAACAATAAAACGGCTTTTAATGAAGTTTTAAAGATAATTATTGTTATTTAAACGATATATCTAAAGAAAAAATCACTTTCAGAGATTTTTTTAAGTTTGTCATTTTTGTGAAGTTGGCGGCCCAGCGGCCTGGCGGCCTAGCAGCCAAACATTTTAATGTTGTAAAAATGTTTTTTTAACAATAAAACGGCACTTAATGAAGTTTTAAAGATAATTATTGTTATTTAAACGATAAATCTAAAGAAAAAATCACTTTCAGAGATTTTTTTAATTTTGTCATTTTTGTGAAGTTGGCGGCCCAGCGGCCTGGCGGCCTAGCAGCCAAAAATTTTAATGTTGTAAAAATGTTTTTTTTAACAATAAAACGGCTTTTAATGAAGTTTTAAAGATAATTATTGTTATTTAAACGATATATCTAAAGAAAAAAATCACTTTCAGAGATTTTTTTAAGTTTGTCATTTTTGTGAAGTTGGCGGCCCAGCGGCCTGGCGGCCTAGCAGCCAAAAATTTTAATGTTGTAAAAAATGTTTTTTTAACAATAAAACGGCACTTAATGAAGTTTTAAAGATAATTATTGTTATTTAAACGATATATCTAAAGAAAAAATCACTTTCAGAGATTTTTTTAATTTTGTCATTTTTGTGAAGTTGGCGGCCCAGCGGCCTGGCGGCCTAGCAGCCAAAAATTTTTAATGTTGTAAAAATGTTTTTTTAACAATAAAACGGCATTTAATGAAGTTTTAAAGATAATTATTGTTATTTAAACGATATATCTAAAGAAAAAATCACTTTCAGAGATTTTTTTAAGTTTGTCATTTTTGTGAAGTTGGCGGCCCAGCGGCCTGGCGGCCTAGCAGCCAAAAATTTTAATGTTGTAAAAATGTTTTTTTAACAATAAAACGGCTTTTAATGAAGTTTTAAAGATAATTATTGTTATTTAAACGATATATCTAAAGAAAAAATCACTTTCAGAGATTTTTTAAGTTTGTCATTTTTGTGAAGTTGGCGGCCCAGCGGCCTGGCGGCCTAGCAGCCAAAAAAATTTTAATGTTGTAAAAATGTTTTTTTAACAATAAAACGGCACTTAATGAAAGTTTTAAAGATAATTATGTTATTTAAACGATATATCTAAAGAAAAAATCACTTTCAGAGATTTTTTTAATTTTTGTCATTTTTGTGAAGTTGGCGGCCCAGCGGCCTGGCGGCCTAGCAAGCCAAAAATTTTAATGTTCAGCCAGGTTTTTTCCGAAAGTTCAATTAACCAATTCATGTAAGGTTTACATATCCCGTGCTCCTCCATGTACCGAAAACAGGTCACGTGCTCCTCCATGCCTCAAAAAGTTAAACGCGTACCAATACCCTGCGGTCTCCAGACCGCAGGTTAAACGTAGCTTTCACGACGTGCGAATTTCACGACGACACAAACAGACGATAACTGTCAAAATGGATAGGCGATTTTGTCTCTTTATCAGAGACATAAATGTACTACATGTTGATCAAAAGTCATGATTTTTTTTAATTTAGTTATAAATTTTATTTATACTGTTTGTGAAATTCTTAAAGTCCGGGTTATTTTGCCTAGTAACATTAAATTAATATTGAATTTCATTAACAAAAATGGAATCACAACTCCTAAATCATCGGTAATCGGAATATTAAAAGAAGAGCATACACAAAATCCGTTTAGGGTTTGAGATATTTCACACACTGAACAAGTAATATTATTTATTTGAAAGCAAATAATAGTAAAAATGACAGCACAAAACAAGGGGATGAAAGGATTTAGATTCGGTATAATAGAACAAATAAAACATGGCCTTTCGTGGAAAATGCAAGTTTAGGGACTAGTTGGTCAGACTTCGGAAGGTATATGGACCTCAGCTGCGCTTCGGGCCAGACCAACCAGTCCGTAAGCTTGCATTTTCCCCGAAAGGCCATTTTTTATTTCTTAAATAAACCCCATATATCATTTCCGATATAGGGCCTTTTCTGTTCTAATATGTTTGAAACCGGTTGTACCGTCCACAAAACTGGATCCCGCGATAACGCAAAAAGTACTGAAAATATTTTTATGAAACTTGATATATGGATAGATGGCAGTATGGAGATTATGCACGTCTTTTTCTTTTCTTCCTATGTTGAAAATTCTGGTTTGCTATGGCAACAAATAGTCTGAAAATATGCAAATTTAATATAAGTCAGATATATATCTGTGATAACGTTTGTGTAGATGAGCTACGCAATTCGCTGGTCAGTGATTTCCAGCAAATATTACGAAAATTTTCAAAACAACATTTTTTAATTATAATTATTTAGTAACATAATGGTCAAGTCTACTATAACGGTGTAAAACAGATATCATATTGTATTTATCATCTTTCAACTATATAAATAAAAAAACTACTAATTTGCCAACTGTCAACTTAACGCAGTAGGTAAGACTGTTAGTTAAATTTCTATTTGAATATCAATGCAAGGCATGTTCGATTCGCAAAAAAAATTTCTGTATGAAGAATATTTTATTGTGTTGTGTTATTTTTTTATTTACTTCTCATTTCACTTTTTCTTTTGTTTTCAATGTACACAAGATAAAAAATATTATAATCTGTGTGTATTAAATTTATTAGATATTGTAACAAAACTACCTTGATATCCCAATTCATTTGCATATATCATAAAATTGATAAAATAAGGAAAGAAAAATGTTAGACAATTTCTTAGGCTCGAACTCGTGGTAAAATTTTAAGTCGTATCGTATACCAACAACTTTACCAAATTTGCCATAAGTTGTTTTAAATGGTACTTCTTATCTTGTATTATATTCTCTTCTTCAAAAAAGCTGTTTTACCTATTATCCCGAGATGATAATTTGGTTCTAACGGTACTTGGGAAAGTCCATTAAAGGGGTAAGTCTGCATATTATCGGAGATTGAAAGTGTCAACGACTTTATTATAGTAATAGTTTCTAATAAAAAAAATGTGTACCATCGTAGTGGTTAAATTGGTAAATCAGGGTCACTGTAACTCTTATGAAATGCACTCACAGGTTCGAAACCGACGCTCATACATGACATAGTGATGATGTTATTTTGTTTTTTTTTGTTTTTTTTTTCTTTTTGTCTGTCTTTTGTATGATCGTTTGAAAATATTTTGTTCTTCCCAATTTCTTTTTCTATTTTTTTTTTTTATTTGTTTTCTTGTTCCCCTCGTTTTAAAGCAAACTGCTACATGTCAAGTGATTAATTATTAATTAAATTTAGCATTTAAAAATCAAACTATTTTTAAACGCACTACGATTACGAATTATTTATAACTTGAATATATGGATCAAATATATAACATACTTAAACTTCATTATATTGTTACATTTTTGATGATGTCTAACTGTACACAAGTGCATATCAACCCGTGTCCAAAAAAACAACAACATTGAGGCATCAATGAGGGAATTCGGTAGTTTCATATAATAACCGGTTTATTTGTTATAAGTCGATATTACTAGTAATACATGTATCATACAAATACTGTACATCTTTTATGAATATTTCAACATTATATCGTTTACCATTTAAGTAGTAATTTTATATGATACCAGATCTTCAATATATGGATCCAAGTAAGTCATGTATGGAACCAGATGCTATTATATGAAACCGAATTATCAATATATTAAATCTATTTTTACAATATATGAAACCAGTTTATCAATATATGTAACCGAAGTAGCAATATAAAAGTTGATTTTCACATTATATGATACCAATTCTTTAATATATGATACCAAAGTAGCAATATATTGAACCAAAATGTCATTATACTGACGGGACTTTTTTACAGGCTGTATTCTATCCTTGCACCGGTATTACAGTCCTTGTTTAAAGAACATCGTGCTTCACTGACTGCATACTGACTGCATACTGACTGCATACTATAAGGAAATATTTGAAATTAACGTCACATTCACTTAAAATGGGCTGGGCAGGCAAAACTTATCGTTATATATGTAGTTGTATGTCATAATTTAAGCTATTGAGTCGTATTGACCATTAACAAAAAACATATTTAAAAAATAAGTTCATCTCGATCTTTACCTTTTTGATCAAAAATAGGCAGTGCCAGAAGGACACATCAAGGTTAATCTACTGACAAAGTTAAAAAATAACTTGTCAAATAATAATTGATTTCATGAAAAAGTTTATGCATTGTAATAACAGAACCCAGTGACCTCGGTCTTTGACTTGTTGACTTGAAAAATAGGCTATTTTGGTTCCATATAATGACAATTGCTATCATAGAATGTAACATCAACTTATATACTAGCTGCTACTTTGGTTCGATACATTAATAAAATGGTTCCATATGTTGTAAAAATGACTTAATATAATGATAATTCGGTTTCATATAAGGGCATATTGAATATCTGGTATCATATAATGTGACAATCAACTTATATATTGATACTTCGGCTCCATACATTGATAAAATGGTTTCATATATTGTAAAAATGAATTAATATATTGATAGTTCGGTTTCATATAAGGACACCTCGTTCCATATATTGTTACTTTGGTCCCATATATTGAATAATTTGTATCATATATTGTAATAACCAACTCATATATTGATACTTTGGTTCCATACATTGATAAAATGGTTTCATATATTGTAAAAATGAATAAATATATTGATAATTTGGTTTCATATAAGAACACCTTGTTCCATACGTTGTTACTTTGGTTCCACATATTGAATTATTGGAATCATATATTGTAATAACCAACTCATATATTGCTACTTTGGTTCCATACATTGATAAAATGGTTTCATATATTGTAAAAATGATTTAATATATTGATAATTTGGTTTCATAGAAGGACACCTGGTTTCATACATTGCTACTTTGGTTCCATATATTGAATAATTTGTATAACCAACTCATATATTGCTACTTTGGTTCCATTCATTTTTTCTTTAGATATATCGTTTAAATAACAATAATTATCTTTAAAACTTCATTAAATGCCGTTTTATTGTTAAAAAAACATTTTTACAACATTAAAATTTTTGGCCGCCAGGCCGCTGGGCTGGGCCGCCAACTTCACGCCGCCAGGCCGCCAGGCCGCTGGGCCGCCAACTTCACGCCGCTAGGCCGCCAGGCCGCTGGGCCGCCAACTTCACGCCGCCAGGCCGCCAACTTCACACATCTCATTTACTTGGCAAATGTCATGTAGAGTGAAACAATATTTATCTTCACATCTGAAACGTATTTATCTTTCGTGATGATAAAGGGGCGGCTCATGGTCATTTCTTTGAACAAAAGCAATATATTGTAAACTATATTTTTTGTAGAGACACTTAGTAGATACAATATTTATGAGGAAAACTTTGGAAAACAGACACAAATGAAATCCGAGAAAATATCTATATAACTTAATTAACTCTCTTTTTCTATTTTAACGGATTCTTGACGTTACGTTTCGAGGCGTTACACCTCTGTTCTATATCACTCATTTCCGATAACAGGGAATGTTAATTACTTATTTGTTATATACTTATAGCTCACCAAGTAAAATTTTAGTCAATAGTTAAAGTATGAAAAACAAGATCAACAAGGAAAGGCGGCGTTCAATGAACGCAACCCCCATATAACCCAGCAACAAGAACCAATGGCAAGGAGCCCAGGCGGACCCCAAACATAAAAAGGACAGGGCAACGACACGTTAATCATTAAATGATAAATAATTTGTAACTGATTAGGAATTCAAAGAAAAAAATAATAGGCCCACAAAGGGGAAGGGGACAGGAGACCGGGGGAAGGGGGGGGGGGTTAATCAAAGAAATAAAAACTAGAGGCAATGGGGAAGATACTTACCGTAGACGAGAAAACAACAAGGGACACAAGCAAAAGTGTCACCAAAACAGTATGAAACAACATAGACATACATCTGAGGAACACAGTGGGGCGCCGCCTTGGAACGGTCAGCAGCATAATAATGACTGCTGGGGAGTTTAAACCGGTTAATGGTGCACCAAACCTCGCTCTTAGCCCCACCATGTTCCTATAAACGAGACAGTGTAAATAAAATGAATCCCCGCCAAGTGAAATTCTAACAGTTGTCATGGTTACAAAAGGTTAAATAAGTAAAACACTAAAAATGATCATGTAGAAACATATAAAAGTAAACCCAATGACCATAACAAAAAGTACTCAATGTCCTAAAGGAAGACAGAGCAACAAGAAAATCACCTACAAGGGCCCGACGAAGCAAGGCAGAAGACGAACATTAAGACAATTCAGTCCCAAAGGGCTTTACGAACTATCCATCATAGAGTCTCCCACTTGGTCCGTCAGATGCAATCAAAAGAGGAAAGCGTAGTGTCCAACTGTAAAAGGGTTGAACACTAAACATGCAGTATGTCTTAAAATAGTAGGGTCATAACCTCTTTTAATAAAACGTTTAATAATTTTAGTAAAAACAGCAGAAAAATTACCATGACCCAAAATCTTACGAAGTTTGTAAACCACATCGCCATAAAAACCAGGCTGGCTAATCCCTTGTCGCAGAAGAGTTTTTAAATCACTATTGAATTTAGAAATTAAATCAAAGTTACGATTGTAAAATTTAGTAAAATATTTCCGTAATTTATGATAGCGGTAGCCCTGTTTTAGAAGCTTGCTGGTAATAAAAATATTCCGCTCGTTGAAATCCTTTACGTTGTTACAAGCTCTAGCGAATCTAATTAACTGAGAAACATAAACCCCGTAGGATGTTGCATGGGGTACGTCTCCATCCAAATGTGGATAATTAACTATACAAAAGTCAAAGTCATCTCTTTTATCATAAATTTTCGTGTGAATAGAATTATTGTTGATAGTAATATGAAGATCCAAAAATGATGTACTAAAATTTCAAGAGTTTGTTTTATTAAGTTGTAGTTCATGCGGATAAATGTCAGACACCATTTGATCAAAATAAGGATTATCTAAATTAAAAATATCATCAAGGTATCTGGAAGTATTATTAAATGCGACTATAACATCTTGTTGTTTCTCTACAGAGAGACTCAACATAAAGTCTCTTTCATAGCAGTACAAAAACAAATCGGCGACCAGGGGTGCACAATTAGTACCCATAGGAATTCCTATGATCTGTTTAAATAGGGTATTACCAAACCTGACATAAATGTTGTCTAAAAGAAAAGAGAGTGCTCTACAAACTTCGTCACAGGTCCACATAGTATAATGTTTAACAATACCGTTAGTAAAAAAAGCTTTGTTCGAATTACATGCTAGAAAGGTAACTTTTTCCCGTGCAAAAGTTTTTCTGAATTAGGGAAATTAGTTTATCATTGATTAATTTATGTGGCAAAGTTGTATAAAGTGTAGAAAAATCGTATGTACTGACAGTTGAAGCTTGAAAGTTATTAATTTTGAATTTATCCAAGATTTCACCAGAATTTTTAATTGACCAAAAGAGATGTTTGCCTGTGTTTTCATAGACTTTATCACAATATCTAATTACATGTGTTTTAATGGCAGTCAAACAAGACGTCAATAAAATAGAAAGTTTACTTGTAGTGCAAGATGTAGAATTAGCAATAAATCTGGCTTTGTAAGGTTTTTTATGTAATTTAGGAATCCAATACATAATAGGAAGTTTGAGTTCTTTTTCATTAATTTGGACTTTAAGATTAGAAATATTAGTAATATGATTGTTTACAATGTCTTTTTCGGAGGCAGAGGTTTTAGAATACGCATTAGTGCTATTTAGTTCCTTATGCAAAACGTTAATGTAATGGATTCGTCAACCAATTATAATATTATTAGCCGCCTTGTCCGCTGGCACCAAAACAAATTTTGAATGAAAAGCTAGAATATCTTTTTTCAGATGTCTTAAAGTAAGTCTTGGTTTAGGTGGCAAAAGATGTTCATTTCCACGATAAAAATTAATACGTGAATCAATAATTTTAAAGATGTTACGTTTCAAGATCTATTTATAGACATATTTAAACATGTTTGGGTGTATATGTATTATATTGTGATATTGTTTGGCGTGATACATCATAATTATTATAATGTTATGTAAAATAATACAAATTGTTTCTGTTTCTCCTGGGGAAAAATGATGATAATGCAGTTGTCTGCAGTGTACGAAACATTTGCTCTTACAGGAATAAATAATTCTTTACTGTTTAAATACATAAATTATAATGTTATGCTTATCAAGGCCTTCTTTGCCGACCAGTGTTCTCTTTTTTATATAAGTTATTGACATCCTTATTTCATTCATATTAACAGGAACCTGACAACCCTATTTGCTTTATTAGCCTTGATCTGAGGTCGGGGCTATTTGTAGCAAAATCAGATTATCATGCCTCCCATCGAAGAAGAGGGGGTATATTGATTTGCTAATGTAGGTCGGTCGGTCGGTCGGTCGTCGGTAGACCACATGGTTTCCGCTGATTATCTTTAAAACTATTTATCACAAAGTTGTCATATTTCACATGGTTATTTGCCATATGTAGTAGACAACCCATTTTATTTTGGGGTCACTAGGTCAAAGGTCAAGTTCACAGGGGCCTTAAATGTCAGAATGATTACCGCTGATTATCTTGAAAACTATTCAATACAAAGTCTTCATATTTCACATACTGATTCGTCATAACGAGTAGATAACTCCTACTGATTTTTGGATTACTAGGTCAAAGGTCAATTCACTGAGACCTTGAACTGCAGTATGGTTTCTTCATATTTCACATAGTGATTGGTGATAAGTAGTAGATGACCCCTCTTGATTTTGGGGTCGTTAGGTCAAAGGACAAGGTCACAGGGACCTTAAATGTCAGAATGATTTCCGCTGAATATCTTAGAAACTAAATATCACAAAGTCTTCATATTTCACATACTGATTGGTCATACCTAGTAGATGACGGCCATTGATTTTGCGTTCACTAGAGCAAAGGTAAAGGTCACTGTGTTTTAAATGTCAGAATGGTTTCCGCTTATTATCTAGAAAATATTCATCAAAATATTTTCATATTTCACATATTAATTGGATATTTCTATTGAGATGACCCCTATTGATTGTGGGGTAACAAAATTTAAGGTCAAGGTCACAGGTGCATTAAATGTCAGAATGGTTTCCGCTCATTATCTGGAAAACTATTTATCACAAAGTGTTCATATTTCACATATTGATTGGTCATAACTAGTAAATGTCCGCTATTGATATTAGGATCACTGTGTCAAAGGTCAAGGTCACAGAGTTCTAAAATGCCAGAATGTTTTTGCTCATACTCATGAAAACTATTTATCACAAAGCCTTCATATTTCACATATCGAATAGCCATATGTAGTAGATGACCCCTATTGATTTTGGGATCACTTGTTCTAAGGTCGCAGGGCCCTTAAATGTTAATATGGTTTCCACTTTTTACCTTGATAACAAAGTCTTCATATCTTACATATATATTAGTCAAAATAGGGTCACGTTTTCAAAGGTCAAGGTCTTTATATTTCACATATTGATTGGTTATGACTAGTAGGTCATTATTTTCTTTTTTCACAACTGAACACTTCCATGCACCCATTTATGGCAAGTGTCTTTTAAATTAGCAAAATTACTAATAATGTTAGTCAAAAGCCTAGGTCACAAATAAGAAAATGCCGCCGGGCGGCGTCTGTTTCTCCAAAAAATCGCAATATCGGCCGGCGTCCGTCCATCGGCAGTGACTATCGGACGGCAGCAGCTGAAAATGTTGCTCATCGGGCGGGCGCATTCGAGTTTTAAGTAATACTTAAAAGCTAACGGCGGCCGGACGATAATTTTTGGGGTCACTGAGTATAAATATCATCGAGCGGACATAGCTCGGTCGCCGGGCGGCGACCGGGCGATGATTTTTTGATCGGGCGATTTTTTGTTCTACTAAAACAGCGTCCGATTTAAAAGGCGTCCGGGCGGACATCGGCCGGGCCCCGCCCGGTGCCTGAATAGAGACAAGTAGTCAAACGATTATCGTCCGGTACCCGGACGATTCATGCACAGGCACCGGGCGGTCATCGTTTTGTCATCCGGCGACCGGGCTGCTTGTGTTTGTTGTAATTTCAGCTTGAAAATGTTGTAATTTCCTCAAAAAAATATTTGTGAATTTCTTTTGAATACTAGTAAACATGAATTTTTTCTACAATGTCCATGCGAATGTCTGATTGATTTTCGCCTTCTATGGCCTCGATACTGGCCGTTGGTGACTCGTTGTAAACAACACGGACCAACTCCTTGGCCTACCCCTTGGCTTTGGCAGCTGACTTCTTTGCTGACATAATTACAACTGGCTGATTTATCTAGGATGTCATTAAATGTAATGTCATTGTCGCCCGGCGCCCTCGCGGCAACCGTCCGATTCACTTTTAGATCGCACAGGCGCCTTACGGACATCGGGCGGCGACCGCCTGATGCGTTCAATTCTTTCTGTAAAATCCACTCGGCAAAAAATCGCCCGACGACTGTTTCATTCATGACCCCGGCGTCCACGACATCAAAAAATCTGCCAATTTTATAAAAATCGTTTAATCGGACGGCGCCTGTTTTATTTGTGACCTAGGCAAAAGGCTAGAAAGGGGGCATATGTCTCGTTCGACATTTCTTGTTGAGTATTTACAATAAATTTGCTCGTCAAGTCCAATCTGAAAATAATATATTCAGTAATTTATGAGGCAAGAGAGGTATCCTATCATACCGTGTCAATTGTCTTGGTAAATGGATGTTAAAATGCCATATGACTACAGCGATAGTATTACACTCTTACTTGATATTTCTTTGCAGAAGTGGTTAATTCAGACAAAGAATTAATAATTGTTATGGTGTGACCGTGATAGATATTTAGTTACTTTTTTAATTTTGAGTAATCGTCCTGACTGTATGTCATAAGCATTTGTAAAAATAGACTTGATCAAATATTTTGTGAAGATAAGATGAAAACAAAACATACCTATTTATATATACTACTATATATTATGACGCTTTGTGAAGTATGAATAAGAAAGTTCAGACCAGTTATTGATTGTTTCATCTGTTTTTGTTTGTTTTTTTTTTGTTTGTTTGGATTTTTTTAGGTGTTGATTTTTTTTTCTTTGCAAATACGCCTTATTCATTAGCATGTATAACAAAATTAATTGAATTGTATTTTAGTAATTTACCCTTTAATTGCATGTTTATCACCACAGATGGCACACAATCGTATGCATTGGTCATACTAGGAGCATATTGGTGAACACTCCGATGATATCAACGTCTGACATTTTAACACCATCTTTGCAGCATAATGTTTCTATCATCAAATGAAACATAAGAAATTGTTTTTCATTCTAACAGTAATGCAAACAATAAGTCATAATGGAGACAAGCAAAAAAATAAAACGTTATACAAAATACTTTGCGGAGGAGTAAATTAAAACAATTATTTGCCAATACTGATTTCGATACGTTCAATTATTATTTTATATACTAATTTGGTCTACTTTCGTTTGTCTATCATATCGTTCTTTTAATTTAATTTTTCATCATGTTAATTAATGGTGATTATCATATTCTGTGAAGTCATTTTAAATCACAAGATCAGTCAGCGGAATGAAAATCTAAACTGACATAATTGCGTTATAATTGATATAATATAATTGCGTTATTGCATTATTTCCTTAAAATAATAAAAGCCGTTTTCACTACAGTTTTTAGTTTCCTCCATGCGTTATATCCTTTTGCCATACTTAAAAGTGTTACGATTTCTTTCTTGTTAACATTATTACTTTATTAACAAATGGATTTCAGTTACAATTTTGAATAATTTACGTCTTAAAATAAAGTTAAAATAACCAAATTACGTTTTTACTATTAGTTATATTATCCGTGTAGTCTCAACCATGGAAACCATTAATGAAATTTAATCAAGAAATATGTCTAAAGCTGTTCATAGACGTGGATTCCTTTTCACCTTTAGACGATATGTGCTTCCTCGGAACGCGATCTGGTAAAATGAAAATTTTCATAGCTATTACTATGCGTATGTTAATTTGAACGAACGTAACATTAAACATGATATATGTTAGTAACAAAAAACCATATCATCTTAGATATTGAAATTTAAAATAAAAAAATGTAATATATATAATGTATATGAGTTTGCACGATATGAAATTATGTTAATTGCAATTCATGTATGGTTCACCTTCAGAGTAAAGAAATAATCTTAATTGATTATTGATAATATAAAAGGTAAAATATTTTGTGTTTTTATAATTGTATAAGATATCAAATTTGAAGATTGTAAATTTTAAGCATGTTCTCAATGTGTTAAAGGGCCGGTATATTAATAATAATTAAAGGGACACTAACGAAAAACAGATCAGCTGAGGCACTTAAATATATAATATACTCATCTTTGAGTAAAATACTTTTATTGCAGAAGTGTATTGGAATCTAGTATTTTTTTCCCTAAATATGTCTAGTTTGAATAAGTAACTGCGTAAACCATGTTAAGGCAGCTGCATTCCCTATTACTTGTCAAATTATATTTATAAACACTGTCAGCTTTTTAACTGTGGTTACCTATGATTACAGTAGTGAGTATAATTTAAAACGTAACATTTCTCTCTGTGTGTTTATTAAAAATATGTTCATTTAACATTTCAAAAGAGGCTGTATAATTATTGTCAAGTTTATTTTAAATATGGCATATAGGTATATTAGAAATAAATTTAAAATCATGTTTTTGTCCTACTCCTTACCCGATTTGAGTATTAACAAGTAGAACAATTGTTCTTGAAAAACTAAGTGAGCGAACGAAATAAAATGTTGCGCATAAGTTATTGTTCTAGACCTAAACCAAATGGTGTAAAAAGTATCCCCAGTCCCGTCATATCAACATCATTCTCATTTCGTTCAAACGCATAATTCTGCAAGTACATGTATAAAAGAAATTCTTAAATCCTTGAAGTTAAATCAATCTGAGAACATACGATTTTAATCTGACAGAGTTACAACTAGACATGAAAGACGCCGGGAGATATCACAATTAACAATTACGTTTCTTGATCTTGTTAAACAAGCTCTTGAAGTAAAAGGACATTAAAACTGTCATAAAAAACAGACATTTATGTTTGGTGTGTTTGTTAATAACTACTGTTAATTATCTTTAATCGCAAGTGTAAAACTTATTACAAGTGGATTTATGCTAACAAACGTATGGCCTAATAACTAAGTAGATAGATATGAAAATGCGAGGGTAAAGGTTAAAGCATTTACTTCCTAAAGATCGGAATTCTTGCTTGAAAACAATGGTGATTTGTATTTTTATTTATATTTGTTTATTATAACAATTCTCAAATCATAGTGTAAATCGCTACTCAAACCTTAAAATTCATCGTCTGGCTTTAGTAGGTTTAACTTTTCGGGAGAACGAACATATTTCTTTTTAGTTAATCCTTTTTTAGAACTGATGCTTAGTTGACAAAAACATATACGTTTTTGCTGAGGATAATTTTTAATGGTAAATACTATCATGTTAAATAATCATATTTTTAAAGATTTTTTTTTGTAATTTTGTTTGAAGTTGTCTATTAGCTCTGTATTGATTCGGACAGAACTGTTCTAATTCATTTTGATTCTGCATGCTTCAGTCACTTGTAAGTTTTCGTTATAAAAAACAACAAACAAAAACATTGTGATAAACATCACAAGTCGGGGAAAGTAAAGAGCGAAATGAAAGATGCAATTCTAAAAGCTCATACAATGATTGAAATTCTTAAAATAATGATTATTTCAATAATTTGTCTGGGCATCTGTTTCCTTGTAAACATGCTACTAACGAGTATAGAATATGACTGATTTTGTTATAAAGCTGAATCTATGACATCCGGACAATCAGATTAAACTGATTGATGATAAAATTGTTGGATAATACGTATGAATATACTCGTACGTAATACCTATGGGAATAATCTTTCATACACATTATTTACATGGAGATTTATCTAAAATCTTGTGCGTTTTATGCAGGGTATGCCTCTTAGCGACAAAAATGTTTCTTAAAAGCTTTTAAATCAGCTTTTTAAGTGTGTAATGCAGATTATTAAGATAATATGGTAAATCATTACAACTGTTATAATCTTATATAATACCGATCATATTTCAGCAGAATTTTATCAATACATCATTTATATGGCTTTTAGCTGTAGTTCATAAATTTTGAAACAAAGTAACGTGCGTACTCTTTATTTTTTAACAATTGATCAATAATGATTTCATTTGTCGGTAGAAATTAGAAACGTGCTCGTTAGTCTGTATTTACATGTTTATTATATACTTGCTGTTTGCACCAAATATTTTGTTCCTTCAGTAATTTAGTTATTTAATCATTTTTAATAAACAAATTAAGTCATTATATAAATATCATATCCTACTGCAAGAAGGGAATGTGCGGTCAACAGATGTAATATCCAAGGCGATAGCCGAATTTAACATTAGTTTATCAAGGCATACATAGAACAAATCAATATTCTTAACAAACATATGACAACTAAAACATCGCATGAGGGCCGTAGTGACAAAACGTGATGTCACCATGAAACATTATGGATTGTGAACATTTTACATAAAAATGAATATCTTGAAAATACATCACAAAATGTAAAATTTAGAAAAAAAATGTATTACCGCAGGTACATACAAAATGTATAATTCTCTTTGTACATGCTTGAACATGTCTTGTTTAAAGAAGATCGGCTTAATGAGTTGTGTTTTATTAACAAACAAACTTAGTAGATTCAGAAATGGCTACACATGTTTTCCATTCAGTCAGACTTTACACTAAAACGACTATCCGAAGAAATACCTGTATAAACACTTGTTTAACATGTTATTATTTGCATATAAGTAATTTTAAAACTTTACCTCTGTTCAGTCAACTTGTAGACCATTTAAGTTCTAGCTCATTACTTTAGAACAATAATTAATATCATTTTCCTTTTTCGAACGGGTTGTAAATGAGAAGAAAATTACAGTCCAGCTATGACAATGTTAATGTTGTGTATTTCGCAATCTATCCGTGTTTAATTAATCGGATGAGCGTTCATTATAAGATTTGAATCTTAAAAGTGTTTGTAAGTTCTTGATTGTTTAGTGAAAATTGGCAAATGAAAATCCATTATATAAATATAAAAAGGTCTGCATACATTTTTAATAGCATACACATGGAGCTATTCAATCAAACTTGATAAATTGCCCTTAACATATATTGTATTCCTTTATGAACTGCTAAAACAATTGATTTTTTGTGTAAGAATCCCTTTTAAGAAACAGTTTCATGCTTCTATATTCGTTTGCGTGCTGGTTATAAAATATAAATGGCATCATAAATGCAATGAAAATTCAGATAAGAGAATCAGTAAATCGTCATCATATTGTTCTAAAATAAAAACATTAATGGCAGAAAAAGTTATGAAAGAGAACCCTGAGTAGAAATAATTAATATGATAGCTTCGTAAACAGACATGAAAGAAAATCAGGAAGTATCTAAATGACTTTTACCTCTCGTTATCTAGTTACGTGACTTCTTGAAGTGACTAGATGTTTGTTATCAATTAAACATGTCCATTAACACTGAAAGCTTACTTTAGTTATTACAGTGTTTGCTTAAAAATATTAAATTAATTAAGTTAAAAGATTTATGACTTTGTAGGAAATATAAATATGTGATGATTTACTTTATATATGCAAGAGACAAAGGTGTTTTATCTGACACGACATAGACAACTTAAGTCATTTTCCATTTTCTTGTAAGCCATTTTACTCCAGACCTTAACTACAGTTTGCATGTTTGGTAAAATCATTGAAATCTAAATTTGTAAAAAATCATTGCGGCAATTTTCAAAAAAAGAAGCTCAATATAAAGCTATACATATAACATTTGTATGGGCAAACACATTTAAAATATCCGATATATGTCATTTACGCCGCTTGATTGAACGTGATTTATAAGGTGGTTGTATTAGTTTAAGAACATTTTTTAAGTGTACAAATTCTTAGAATTATCAACTTGAAGAATAAATACGCATGATTAGTACGAAAATATGAAAGTATTTCTCTCTGTATTTCGTAATAAAATACAATTGATTGATTTAATACCCATCTTATTATGCATTTGTAAATGCGTAAAATGTTCGTTTTCTGCATTCTGTAGAAACACATGTCAAGTTAAAAACATTTATTCATTACCCTGCTACATTTTAATGGAATTGTCCACGTTCCATTTTTCGACCTGTTTTTACAAATGTCGGGAATATTAAGGTAAAAAAAATAAAATTGTCAGTCAATAGTATAAAACTTGTATAGACTGCAATGGTAAGCGGTCGGACCTGGTACTAGAATGTCTAATAGCCTATGGATCTTGCAGAGTGAGGATTACAGATAATTACATAGAAATGTCTATAGATAAGGGAAACGGTCTAATATATGATATATAATATATAATGAAGGAATGGTAATAACTGCTGTTTGGCAAAATCTGCACTTCACTAAGAAGTTCAAACAGAGGATTTATTTTATAGGACAAAACCAGTAGATCATGACAAATGTATTATATAACTTTGACTAACAACTTAGATATAGCATGCCATCACATTTGATTAGTTTAACATTTTCTTTTCTTTATAAATTTTCATTGAAAATAAAGATAAAGAATTTAAGATATAATGGAATATGGTAGAATATGCAAGAAAAAATATCTGACATATGTTTGCGGTTCGGATCGGAATATCCGTCCCTCGGTCACCCGCCCATGAGCGGGTCACCTCGGGACGGATATTCCGATCCGAACCGCAAAATATGACAGATATTATTATTCCAACTTCACAACCGTTGTGTAGCTGTTTTTTTATAAATCATTATGGAAATTCGAAACATGACCTTAACTGTAACTTTTAATTTTGTGCGAAACATTCATCCTCCCTTGGATTGTCTATGACTGTTGTGATTTATAAGAATAATGATTTTGTCAAACTGGCATCCATTTTCAGATAAAACATTGTGACGAGAAATGATGTGGCATAATTTTGACATACAATGTGTCTGATAGCTAAGCTATTATCTATTCTCAAATGAAAATGTTATTATACAGCGACAACATTTCAATAGATATTATTAATGCTATGCACAAAAAGATTATGGTGCATCTAAATGGTGTACTATTACCTGACAAAAAAGAAATTACTAGCAAAGGAATGTCCTGACACATTTGTTTCAATGCGATCATAATGGCAGTATGATAATTCTGACGTATATCATTTACGTATCACACACTATCTGCAACACACAGAGATGAAATGCACGGTGGCAACCTAACACATTTGAATACCATCTAAAATATGAATTCGAAAAAGCGGTGCTGTCAACCAATATTGATAACACAGAACTAAATTATTTCAATAACTTTTTCAGAATAGATCAATCTGAGAAATTCAGACATTGAATCCCGCTCGAGATTATAATTATGTAACATAGGAATAGACTTGCAATCAAATGCATGTTTTACTTGTTTGCAATACACGTTATATGATAATAATAGCAGGACGAACGCATACAATTGAGTTTAGTTCCGTTTTTATTTTCTGTATGTAACTCGTTTAGCACAACATTCAGCTGTATCTAATCAATTTGATTGTCAGCAGGTTATTATTATATTTCTGTATTTAAATAAACAGCCCCGTGAGATTATATATTTTTATATGGAACACTTTATGAAAACTGAACAAATTCACCCGATAAAATATTTTTTTATTTTGTTCTATTTCCTTAGATTAAACGTTTCCAGAACGATGTGTTGTTGTGGGTTCTAATAAGATAACAATTGAATTGATAATCAAAAAATACAATTATAATGTTCTTATGTTCAATTTGTTAATAATAGCATTCGTTTTCACTGTTTTACAAAATTATGTGAAATCATTATGAAAACTTATTTCCTCATTTCACATATGTACTACACTTTTAACAATGATCTATTAGATAAAGTCCATTACAAATTATTTGATTTCGTTATGTTCCTATTACTTATTACTTTATTTGTTACCGTGATTTCATTGTATTGACCTTGGTCATCTCGTATGTTCTCTATGATAGATCCTACCAGTTTTCGGATAGTTTTACAAACAGGACAGAGAAGCCATTTCCAATAATGAGTTAATTAATAGTTAATTAGTGAAGTGAAAATGATCAATTAATATGAAAATAATATATTAAGGCTTTTATATTATATTGAACAGAGTGTGTCATTTTAAATTGATTATTAAATAGGAAATTATTACAGATCGTTAGATCAAAATTATATAAACAACAATATCATACATGTTTTTTTTTAAAATAATAATACATATATCAATATATGGGCTACGGGGAAAATATTTAAAAGAAATTCCTATTACTATACCTGGTTGTTCTTCATTGTTCTTACGTGTACAAGTCCTTTATAATGTCAGTCCAACATAAAGTCATGCATATTGCAATGAATATTATTCATCAATAAACATTTTCAAAGAAAATATTTTTCATTCAACAGTGCAAATATGCCTGACAACCTTCAATAAATATGAACACATGTTGATCATCTGATTTACCAGTTGCTTGGCAATGAAAGGACTTTGAGATTTCAGAAACCTAGATGATATAATTTGTTTATGAATCAAACATGATTATTACAATAATCTAGAAAAGATAATCTCATCAACAGAATATGAAGATGATAACTTGACTATTCTCAAAAGCACATAAACAGTTATTTTTTAATCATGCTTTGTTTTGTCAATATTGAGAAATTACACCTCTCAGGTAGCTTTGTATCCCATAAATAATGCTCCTATTTTAGTGTTAAAACGATTTATTTAATTTTTATATCACTACTTTATCTTTCTATGTAGGAGGTAGATGTCAAATACATTGTAGAAATCTACAGCTTTACAGTTAACAATAAAATAATCTTGACAATATAAACCGATTGTGCCAAAAAGAAATAATTTAAAGCATGACCAATAAAGACCTGTGTGTGAAATTCAAATATCGAATCTTGCTAGAGATAAAATATGCGTTACATGGGAATTAAATTGCAATCAAATGTGTGTTTAAGTAGTTAACAATGCATGATGTGATTTAATCATGACAAGACTGACGCATAAAATTGATCTTATTTTTATTCATTTTTCTTTGTTTTATATTTGCTGAATTAAAATTTAACAGTATCAGATCGTATCTATATTTCACAACTTTGTAACAATATTAGCCATTTCACTGCCATAGGGACGGCTTAAGCCGTCCCTGTTATTTTCGGCGTATTTGCCATATGGACGGCTTTAGCCGTTTCTATAATAACGATAATAGTAATAATAATAAATTAATAATAATAATAAAACAAATAATAATAAATATAAAGAAAATTATACCATCGACAATAATTATTATTATACTAACAGATTTGGAAACATAAATAATTATTATAATACTAATAACAAATAATAATAATTATATTAATTAATAATATAGTAATGTCTTAGAAAAGCCTCTGGCAAATAGGTGATCAATAAAACAATAACCCTCTGGCAGCGAAAGGGCTAATGGTTTTTCAAATGAAAGTTTATAAACCGAGTTCCAATGTATTGGTACTACGCTACAATCACCCCTGAAACGGGTAATATATAATATATTTGCAATATTATACGTGAAATATAAGTTATCGTTTTCAAATACTCAACACGCTTATAGTCAGTTATATACAGTATCATATGTTTAAGTTGCTTTTCCTGCTATTATTTGATATATAACCTTAAATTATTAACAGTCATTACATTTAATATGATATAACTTTGTTGTGTTAAACATTTGCACCAATTAAAACTAAGTAAGTAAACAAACGCTTATTTGATTACAAAAATAAAAACAGTTATTGACTGAAGGAGCTCATTTGGTTTGATAATATCACTATACTATCAAATGTAATGCATTATCCAGTACTCAATATCTTTTCAACAACCATAGCGTATCAAAACGTATTTGCAAATTCGTTTATTGCGTCCGTTGTTAAGATGTTGCTCAAACATGGCATAATACAGAATGTCACTTGATCAGATGCTTCCATTTCGATTATTATTATAGAACAAAATTACTGCTAAATCTAATTTTATTGTATTTATTGTATATAATGTAGCCTGTTGTTTCAGTTTGCTCTTCAGCACTTAGAATTGGTACAATAGAATATACCAATACCGGTAATTATATAGGTACATGTACTACCATTATTTTCGTTAGCAGGTTTTGAAAGACATACATGATTGTCCGTATTCTTATAAATCATATTATATAACAGTTAGTTTTAATTATTATATGATCGTAATATAGCTGCACTCTCATTGGTCCAAACAGTAGTCCATAGACCTTTTTTATAGAATCATATTCACTGGGTGTAGTATCGTATTCACTGGCTGAATTGGATTTTCCAAGTCTAAAATAGATTGAGACTCGTATTCAATGTAGAATGTTGATTATGCGTACTTATTAAAATAGATAATTGTTGTGTGTTGCTTTTTATGGTACATTTCTCGATTAAAATAGCATTACTTGACAATTATAGTTAAAGGTTACACCGCAATGATGAGTATAAACTCTAATTATTTTTGTATGCGCAACGTTCGCGTAATTGATGAACGCCTTACACGTGCATTTTTCTCCCGCGCTTCAACGAAGCAGGCAAAGATTGTACAAGTACAATGTATAAGGTTGTATGTTGCTGTGATGTTTTTAATTCTTATAGCCTATGCTTATAATAAAAAAAATATTGACTAGTGTGCCACTGAGTATGATGTGATATTCACCGGCAGAATGTCATATTGACCTCGGCTATCACCTTGGTTAATATGTCATCTGCCGATGAATATCACATCATATACAATGGCACTCTAGTCAATAATAATTTGTATGTTGTAATGGACAAAAAGTATGTAGTGTTAAACACAATTTACTATTCAATGTGTTAATATTTGAGGATGTTAAAAGGGGCGGCTCATCTCATTACGTTGAACAAAAACAGTCTATTGTCAACTATGATTATTGTAGAAACACCTAGTAAATACAATTCATGAGACAACTTTGCAAACAGACACGACAGAAATTCGAGAAAAATATCTTAATAACTATTAATTCTCTTTATATATCTTAACGGGTTCTTGACGTTTCGAGGCGTAACACTTCTGTTCTATATCACCAATTTCCGATAACAGATTATGTTAATTGTGTTTTTTTACCTTATATATAGAAGTCTGTAAACACTAAGATGGTACTTAAAGCTTACCAAGTGAAATGTGTACCAACATGAGACAATAGAAAAATAATTTATTTAAAGACTATTTGTAGACATATTTAAACATGTTTGAGTATATTAAATTGAATAAAATAACTTGTAACAACACGTGCTTTATTTAGTGCTTTACAAAACTGTCAAATGGCAAATATGTTGAAAACAAAACTAAGATTCAGTCTCTACGAATATGAAGCAGTTTGCAAACCGTTTTGTCTTTATTTAGTAAATGTTTCCCTCCGTTAATGGGGATTTTTCTAAATGATAAAATACATGATACGGGTATTTGTTTTCAAAATCTTCGCCTTTTAGTTAATGTTATACAGTACTAATGTTAATAAAAAAAGCTTTATAAAATGTTAGTCAAGACAACAACAACAATAAAGACAATTTTCGAAATAATGTTCTGTACGTTTATCAGTACACTTTAATAAACAGGTGTGTATGATTATAATTCCACCTAACAGCTTTCATACATACGAAATTGATCGAAGCAGTCGAACATCAGTTGCTTTGATATCCATAGTTGTTACTGACATAATGTAATTGATTAAAACTGAATTATCTTATATCATCAATGAAAAGATCAAAGAATGAATACAAGAATGTGCGACACATGTAAGTAAGCTATTTTTAATGCTCTGATTTTGAGTCTGGCTGGTGGATATTTTAAAAGTAATTTTGTAATTTCGAATTAAATATTTTATCACAAATAACATTTAATTCCCCATCTTTCTTTACAAAAGGTAACGTTGCCTTCTAACTTTGTTATTTTTACAATACCACTTTAAGTGTTGCTCATTTGTATGAATCAATAAAAACATGTTTTTTCCCTGGTAAAAATAATGATAATGAAAATGTCGTCAGTGTGCGAAACATCCCTTCTCTTTTAGGAATAAACAATGCTTTTCTGTCCGAATACATTAATTATAATGTTATGCTTATCATGGCCTCATTTGCCGACCAGTGTTCTCTTTTTTATATAAATGTTTGGCATTCTCATTTTCATTCATATTGTCAGGAAGCTGGCAATCACAAAAGTTTTATTAGCCTTGATCTGAAGACAGGGCTATTATCAGCAAAATCAGATTATTAGAATTTACAATAATTTTGCTCTTAAGTCAATTCTAAAATTAACATAGACAGTAATGAATGAGGGAAGGAAGGTATCATATCATATCATGTACTCTGTTTTTGTAAATGGATGTTAAAATGGCATATTTCTTCTCGGACGATAGTATTGAACTCTAGGTTTTTAACTTCGACTTAACTTGCGGAAATGTTAAATCCCGAATTAATTGTTATGTTTAAAGTAAGGTGCTGATATGTCATTATCATTCGAGCAGAGAGACTTAAAAAAATTGTGTGAATAAATCCAACATACCGATATACTTGTTCTATATATTATGACATATGTATAAGAATGTTTTATGTGGGTGGGGGCATACGCCTTGTTCATTAGCATGTTTAGCAAATACATTGAATTGTTTTAATGTTACTTAGTAATTTATTTACATTTTAATTACATGTTTACCACTGCAGATGGCACACGATGGTATGCATTGGTCATACCAGGAACATATTGTTCAACGCTCTGATAATATCAACATTATTAATTCACGCTGTGTCTGACATTTTAACACCTTCTTTGCAGCATAATGTTTATATCATCATATGTAACATCAGAAATTGTTCTTCATTCTTACAGCCATACAACCAATATTCCAAACACATGAAATGTTATTAAACAAATACTTTTCGGAGAAGGTTTAAACAATTATTTGCCAATACTTATTTCGATATTTTCAATTATCATGTTGATATACTTATTTTGCCTAATTTCGTTTGTCTATCATATCGTATTATGAATTTAATTTTTCATCATGTTTATGATGATTATTATATTCTGTGAAGTCTTATTAAATCACAAGATCAGTTAGCGGAATGAAAATCTAAAGTTACATAATTGCGTTATTGCATTATTTCCATAAAATAATATAAGCCGTTTTTGCTACAAATTGTTGATTTCCACCATGCGTTCTATCTTTTTGCCATAGTTAAAGAAAAGTGTAAGTATTTTTTTCTGGTAACATTATTACTTTAACATATGGATTTCAGTTACAATTATGAATAATTTCAAGTCTTAAAATAAACTTGAAATAGCTATATTACGTTTTTACTATTAGATATATTCCCCGTGTAGTCTTAACCATGGAAACCATTAATAAAATGTAAACAAGAAATATGTCTAAAGCTGTTCACAGGCGTGAAACATCGTCAAAGATTCCTTTTTACCTTTAGACGATGTATGCTTCCTCGAACGCGTATGTTAATTTGAACGAAAGGAACATTAAAAATAATATATATTAGTAACAAAAAATCATATCATCTAAGATATTGAAATGTAAAATGAAAAATTATAAAATACATAATTTTAGAATTTGCACAATATGAAATTATGATAATTGCAATAAATGTATGGTTCACCCTCTGAGTAAACAAATACCTTAAATTGATTATTGATTATATAAAAGGTAAAATATTTTGTGTTTTTATAATTGTATAAGATATTAAAAATGAAGATATTGAAAGGCGTTTGTAAATATTTAGCACGTTCTCAATGTGTTAAAGGGCCGGTATATTATTAATAATTTAAGGGACGATAACGAAAAACAGATCAGCTGAGGCACTTAAAGATAAAATATTCTCGTCTTTGAGTAAAATGTACTAAAATCTAGTATTTTTTCCTAATTATGTCTATTTTGAATAAGAAACTGTGTAAACTTTGTTTGGGCAGCTGTATTCACAATTACTTGTCAAATTTTATTGATAAACATTGTCAGTATTTCTTTTTTGTTTCTTTTTTTAACTGTGTTTACCTATAACAGTAGTGTGTATAGTTCAAAACGTATCATTTTTTCTCTATGTGTTTATTAAAAAGATATTTACTTTACATTTGAAAAGATGCTGTATAGTAATTGTCAAGTTAACTTTAAATATCAAATTTGTGCATGACATATAAGTATACTAAGAAATAAATTTAAAATCGTGCTTTTGTGCTACTCCTTACCCGATTTAAGTATCAACAAGCGTTTAATTTTTGGGTCGTTTTATCAAGAAGAATAATTAGTCTGAAAAGAAAACAAAGTGAGAGGACAATATCAAATGTTTTGCATAAGTTATTGTTCTAGAATGGTGCATTAATCTAAAAAAATATACCCATTCTCGTCATACTAAAAACTTAATGTTATTCAAAAGCATAATTCTGAAAGTACATACATTGAATTAAATCAACATGAGAACATACGATTTAAAGCTGACAGAGTTACGACAAAGACATGAAAGACGCCAGGAGATATCTTAATTAACAATTACGTTGCTTGATCTTGTTAAACAAGCTCTTGAAGTAATAGGACGTTAAAGCTGTCATAGAAAACAGACATTTCTGTTAAGTGTGCTTGTTAATAACTACTGTTAATTATCTTTATTCGCCAGTGTTATACTTATTACAAGTGGATTAACAAACGTTTGGCGTACTGACTAAGTAGATATAAAAATGCGAGGGTAAAGATTAAAGCATCTATTTCTTAAAACTAGGAATGCTTGTGCTTTTTTTCTATTAATATTTGTTAATGAGAGCAATTGCTTAATCAAATCTTAACAAATGCATCCTTCTTGCTTTAATAGGTTTGCCTTTTCGGGAGAACGAAAGATTTCTGGCTTAGAACTGATTTCGTGTTTACAAACACATAAACGATTTTTGCTGAAGAAAGTATTAATTTTTAAGATTTATCTGCGTATGTGTGATTATCATATTTCAAAAGAATTTAAGATTTTTTTTATTTCGTTTGAAATTGTCTGTTAGTTCTGTATTGATTTTGAAATAACTATAAAAATTGTGATTTATTTTGATATTGCATACTTCAGTCTTCTTGTACTTGTAAGTAAAACAAAACTAACAAAACAAAAGACAAAACATGGTGGTAATCAACATACAAATTGAAAGAAAAGATTGTAAAGGCTCAAACAATGACTGAAATACCTAATATAATGATTGTGTCAATAATTTGTCTGGACATCCGTTTCTTTGTAAACATGTTACTAACGAGTATAGAATATGACTGAGTGTGATATAAAGCTGAATCTATGACAGTCAGACAATCAGATTAACTTGACTGATGGTGAAATTGTTGGGTATACGTAATACCTATTGAAATAATATTTCATATAATTATATAATATACATGGAAATTTATCTTAAATCTTTTGCGATTTTGCAGGGAACATTTCGGAGCGAAAAAAAAATCTTAAAAGCTTTTAAATCATTTAAAGTGTGGAATGCAGACTTATAAGATAATATGGTAAATCTTTACAACTATTATAATCTAATAAAGTACTGATCATACCTCAGCAGAATTTCAACAATACGTCATTTATATAGCTTTTAGATATGGTTCATAAATTTTGAAAGAAAGTAACGCGCGTACTCAACTGACAAATCATCCTTTTTTGTCGGTAGAAATTAGAAACGCGCTCATTTGTCTGCATTTTCATGATGGTTATATCCTTGTTGTTTTCGCGAGATATTATTGATCTAAAGCTAATTACCTTTATACAGTGATTGAATTTTTTTAAAGCACAATTATTCATTATTTACGTTTCATTGAGGGTGAGAAAGAAGGAAATGTTCACTTGAAACAAATGCTGTCAACCGAGACAATAGCCGAGGTAATAGCCGCTGAATTAACCGAGACATTAACTTGTCAAGAGTGAAAATGTTGTTAAACAAACAAATTAATATGCAATAAAGACATTAGATAATTAAAACCTGACACTCGGTATTCGCATATGAGGGCTGTTCGTTAATGTCAGTGACAAAAGGTGGTGTTGTCATGCAACATAACGGATTGTTACTCTCTGACGTCACAAAAAGCTTCAAAGAATGAATCATAAAGCAGATACATACATTTGTATCAAACTGTATGCACATGTGTTGCATTGTCTTGTCAGTCACCATGCATTGTAAAATGATTAAAATCTGAATGCTAAGCTATTACCTATTCTTTGAAAATAAAACTTTATTATTCAGATTATAAATTTGAATGTTTATGGATATAATTAATGCTTTGCATAAAAACATTGTCATGATGCATTTCAATGGTGTACTTTTACCTGAAAAAAAAACCTTGAAAGAAAGTTATTTCATGATACAATTGTTCCACGCGATCTTAATATCAGTATGATAATAATGACGAATATCACTTACGTATCACGCACTATCTTCAACACGCAGATATGAGATGCATGGTGGTTGCTTAACACATTAGAATACCATCTAATATATAAATTCGAAAAAGCGAGGCTGTCAAACAATATTGATTACACAGAACTGAATTATTTCAAAAACATTTTCAAAATAGATCAATATGAGAAATCCAGACATTGAACCCCACGAGGGATAATAATTATGTAACATGGGAATAGAACTGCAATCAAATGCGTGTTTTACTAGTTTGCAATGCACGGTATGCTATAATAATAGCAGGACGAACCCATAAAATTGAGTTTAGTTCCGACTTCTTTTTTTTATGTGTAACACGTATAACACAAAATCCATATGTATCTAATCAATTTGATTTTCAGCAGGTTATATCTATATTTCTGTTTTAAATAAACAGTCTCGTGAGATTATATATTTTTATCTGTAACACTTTATTTTAACTGAACCAAATGCATCCGATAAAGCAGATCAAATAGTAACCTTTTGTGCATAGGCATTCTACTTTTTAATAAGACTTCGTTAGTAACCATTATGTCCATGATTCACATTGTAATGACAGTTAATTTAATGTTAAGTCAATAAGATTTTGTTATTTTCTTAGCGTCAACGTTCCCAGAACATAGTATGTGCTCTTAATGTGTTGTTGTGGGCTCTAAAAACATAGCATCTCTATGACCTCATAGACTTCCGTGGTCTAGGGGTTAGAGTCGATGACTTCTAATCCAGTTACCTCTCTGGCGTGGGTTCGATCCCCAGGAGATGCTTTGGTAGTTTAGCATGGAGGAAGGTTGTCTAGTACTGGTGTAACTCTCCAGGAACGATGGTTAGGAAACTACCTGCCTATATGACTGAAATACTGTTGGGAAAAGGCGTAAAATGAAACAAAGAAACAAACTGAATTGATATTTTTTCAAGTGTCAAAATACAACTATAATTTTGAAAAGTTCAAAATTTTCACATTTATTCTCGTTTTCACCGTTTTTCAAAATAATGTTAAATCATTATAAATAAAGAACAGAACATTACAAAACTTTAAATGAAAAATGTTAAGAGGTAGATATATTTCCAACTTATTTCCCCATTACATACAATACTTTCTAGCAAAATATTTTTGATAAAGTTCTATACAAATTATTCGGTTTCGATATGGTCGTGTTACTTTACTTTTCATCGTGTTTGCGTTGTCTTAACCTTAACATCTCATATTTCCTCTATAATATGACCTATCTGCTTTATGGTAGTTTTATTGACAGTGCAGAAAAGCCATTTCCAGTAATGCATAGTTGATTGATATTCAATGAGTGCAGTGAAAATGATTAATTAATATGTAAAATAATTTATAAAAGCTTTTATATCGTTTTAAAAAAGAGTGTGTCATTTTCAATTGATTATTAAACAGGAAATTATAACAGATCGTAAGATCAACATTATATTAACAATATTGCACATTTTATCAAGTTTACACTACACTTATCAATACTTGGGCTATTGGAAAAATATTTTAAAGGAATTCCTATTACTTTACATAATTGTACTTCATTGCTCTCAATAATGCTATAAGGCCTGTATGATGCCAGTTCCGCATACACTGTAAGGTATACATATTGCAATAGACATTACTTTATATGCCCTACATCTTTCAGACAGGAACACACGTTAAACATTTGATGTACCATTTGTTTCATATGAAATGCCTTTGAGATATCGGAAGCCTAGATTATATCGTTTTTATGAATCACACATGATTATTAAGATAATCTAGAAAAGTTAATCTCATCAGAATAATACGAAGATGATTATTCTAAAAAACGCATAAACAGCATTTTTCACCATGCTTTATTGTTGCCTATATTAAGACAGTACGCATCTCACCATTAATAATACTCCTATTTTAATATGAAAACGATTAATTTGTGATATCACTACAGTAACTTTATCTATCTATGTAGGAGGTAGATGTCAAATACATGCAGCAGACTACCATTTTAAAGTCTTTAAAAAAGTATGACTGTTGCGAAAGCTGCTTAGTGTACCTTACATAAAAACATGCATACGTACATGCATGCGTACAACTGGTATGTATTTGACATCTTGAAATCGCTCGTTAATCCAGTAACTAATTTTAACCGTGAATATTGATTAGTTTTTTTTAAATATATTTCAAGACAGATAAAAACACAATCATGTTGTGGTGTATTTACTGAATTAAATGCACACAGATTAACCAACTAGAATAATTAATAATTTCATAAAAATCATTTACAAATGCATGTCAATATTTGTATCTTTTATAGAAATTGAAGCCTTTGGGGGCAAAGATATCTAATATCCCGAGTTTGTTTACTGGAATAACATTCCGCATTTATATTTTAATATTCGTTTGCATGCACCATGATGCTACCGTTTCGATTATTATTAAACAAAAATTATAGCTCGGCCTTATTTCACTGTATTTATTGTATATAATGTTGCCAGTAGTTTCAGTTTACTATTCAGCACTTAAGTTAGTAAAATAGAACATAAAAATATCGGTAATGTACCACCATTATTTTCATTAGCAGTCTAAAAGATATACATGATTGTCCGTATCCTTATAAATCATATTATATAACAGTTACTTTTGATTGTAAATGGACAATCATGCAGTGTTAAACAAAATATTCATATTTAATGTATCAATCTTTCAGGATATAAAAGGGGCGGCTCATCTTCATTACTTTAAACAATAACAATATATTGTAAACTATCATGATTGTAAAGACACCTAGTAGATACAAATTTATGAGAAAAATTTGCAAACAGACACGAAAGAAATCCGAGAAATATCTTAATAACTATTAATTCTCTTTATCTATTTTAACGGGTTCTTGACGTTTCGAGGCGTTACACTTCTGTTCTATATCACTCATTTTTGATAACAGGGAATGTGATTTACTTTTGTTAGCTAATATATATGAGTCTTTAACAAAAGCTCACTGAATAAAATCTGTAACCAAACTGAGTCAATAGGAAAAGAATTCATATAAAAACCTAGTTGTAGACATATTTAAACATGTTTGAGTTTTTTATGAATACTAGTAATATTTGTGCTACTGTTTTGTTTGGCTTGATATATCATAAAAATTATGATGTAAAATAATACCGTATCTTTTATATGTATTTACTATGGTTTGCATACGCTTGATCAATTGATTTTATTCAATGACATTTCTTGTTGTACTTTAACGTAATAGACAAAATATATGTTTATAAATACCAGATTGGCCACACAAAGATAAGCGTACATGCTTTTGAATATTTTAAACACGTGTTTTACATAACAGTCAAATGCCAAATGTGATGAAACAATTCTCAGATTCAATCTCTACAAATATGAAGCAATTTGCAAACCGTTTTACCATTATTTATTTGGGAACAAACAGTATAAGGTTAAATGTTAATTTTCCTCCGTTAATGTGGATTTTTTAATTGATTTAATAGATTATACGGGAACTTTTTCATTTTTTTCCTGGTGGTAAAAGTAACACTAATGCTAAAATAAATGCTTCATTTTTTTATAAAAAAAACAGAGAGAGACAGTTTTAGAAATAATGCACTTTACTTTAATCAATGCATGTACACTTTTACAAAAATAAACAGATGTGTTTATTGTATTTCATCCTAACAGCTTTCATTTTATAACACTTGGACATATCATGATCGAAACAGTTGCGAATATTGATAAAAAAACAGTTTATTTGATATCCAGTAGTTGTTGATGTCATCATTTCACTAATCTAAACTGAATTATCTTGTATCGTTAATAAAATGACAAAATTAATACCAGATGACACAACTCGTGTAGTACCTACGTTTTTTTTTTACTATAAGACCTCTGTCAAAATATAATTGTAAAATGTTACCCCGTATTTCACTTCCGTGTTGTTATATTTCATTGTTTTTTCGGGATCATTGGTTCCAGCATATTTAAGTGTTGAAAATTGAGGACCACTCAAGCCGGTGCTAGAGGTCATGAGGGATGTTGCACTTATTCATTATCCCTCATGTTCAGAGTCTATTAAATCAAGTCTGCACTTTTTCGTGTATTTTGATGTGATTAATGCTTCCGAGGGATAACCTTATTCCAGTTATTTTACTGATTTAAAGAATCAGGCTCATGGATATTCTAAAGTAATTTTGGAATTTTGTATGAAACATTTTCATAACAAGTCATATTTTAATCGCAATTTTTTCCTTACAAATTTGTAAATTGCATTAGAAATAGTGAAAAACAGAATCCCTAAAGAAAGCTCAACACGGCAAAATTGTAAAATGTTGCAGGCTCGGTTTGATTGAGCCTGTTCATAAGTTCAGCTTATTTGAAATATTAAACTGTCTATTTTTGACAATAACACCAAAGGTGTTGGTCTTTTGTATGAATCATTGACACTCTCATTTTCATTCACATTGACGGGAAGCTGGCCATCATAAATGTTTTATTAGCCTTGATCTCAAGACAGGGTTATTATCGGCAAAATCAAATTATCATTATTTACAATAATTATGCTCGTACATGTGTAAGTCAATTGTGAAAAAAACATAGTCAGTAATGCATGAGACAAGAGAGGTTTCCTGTCTTATCATGTACATGATGGTAAAATGTCATATGTCTCGAGCGATAGAATGGAACTTTTGGTTTTCTTTTGAAATGATAAATCCTGACATATAAATGATTGTTAGGTTTAAATACTATATACAACTATTATATCTTATGACGCTTGAACGAACAGTATGAATAAGAAAGTTTTATTTTATTTTATTTTTTAATCTATGTTATTATATTCTTTTATTTTTTATCAATATTTTTTATTTATATTTTTTATTTATTTATTTATTTATATATTTATTATTATCTTTTTTTTTGGGGGATACGCCTTGTTCATTAGCATGTATAACACAAACTGTTCTAATGTTACTTAGTAATTTACTTTTTATTATTTACATGTTACGTATGCATTGGTCATACTGTCTAGTAGTATATTGATGACGCTCCGATGATATCAACATTATTAATTCACGCTGTGTCTGACATTTTAACACCGCCTTTGCAGCATAATGTTTATATCATCAAATGTAACATCAGAACATTCTTCATTCTTACAGCCATACAAACAATTATTTATAATGGAGACAAGCAAAAACATGAAAAGTTATAAAAAATACTTTTCGGGGAAGAAAGTTTAAACAATTAGTTGCCAATACTAGTTTTGATATGTTCAATTATCATTTTATATACTAATTTATATACTAATTTCGTTTATCTATCATTTCGTATTATGAATTTTATTTTTCATCATGTTTATGATGATTATCATGTTCTGTGAAGATTTATTAAATCACAAGATCAGTTAGCGGAATGAAAATCTTAACTGACATAATTGGTTTATTTATTTCCTTAAAATTATATAAGCCAATTTCGCTACCGTTTTTAGATTTCCACCATACGTCATATTATTTTTAAAGAAAAGTTCCAGTTCAGATGCGTTAAAGTGTATTTTAGGATATTTCTTTCTTGGAAACATTATTGCTTTAACATACCGTATGGATTTCAGTTACAATTATGAATTATTTTAGTCTAAAATTAAACTTAAAATAATTATTTTACGTATTTACTATTAGTTATATTCCCCGTGTAGTCTTAACCATGGAAACTGTTAATGAAATGTAAAGAAGAAAAATGTCTAACGCTATTCACAGACGTAGAACATCGTCAAAGATTCCTTTTCACCTTTAGGCGATATGTGCTTCCTCGGAACGCGATGTAGTAAAATGGAAATTTTCATAACTAATAATACGCGTAGGTTGATTTGAACGAAAGTAACATTAAAACTGATATATATTAGTTTTTTGTGTTTTTATAATCGTATAAGGTATTTAAAATGAGGATATGAAAAGGCGTTTGCAAATATTTAGAACGTTCTCAATGTGTGTAACGGCCGGTATATTATTAATAATTAAAGGGACGATAACGAAAAACAGATCAGCTGAGGCACTTAAAGATATAATATTCTCGTCTTTGAGTAAAATATTTTTATTGCAGAAATGTTCTGAAATCTAGTATTTTTTTCTTAATATGTATATTTTTAATGAGTGGCTGTGTAAACTATGTTTATGCAGCTGCATTCACAATTACTTGTCAAATTATATTCATAAACACAGTCAGTATTTCGTTTCCTTTTTGTAACTGTGATTACCTATTACAGAAGTGTATTTAGTTTAAAACGTTACATTTTTCTCTGTGTGTTGATTAAAAAGATGTTTACTTTACATTTGAAAAGATGCTGCGTAGTTATTGACAAGTTTATTTTAAATATTATCAAATTTGTGCATGACATATAAGTATACTAAGAAATAAATTTAAAATCGTGCTTTTGTGCTACTGCTAACCCGATTTGAGTATCAACAAGCGGTGTAATTTTGGGTCGTTTTTTTCAAGTAGAATAATTTTTCTGAAAATAAAACGAAGTGAGCGGACAATATAAAATGTTGCGCATATGTTATTGTTCTAGGCCTACACCAAATGGTGCATTAATCTCGAAAAAAAAATCCCAGTCCCGTCAAATCTCATGTTGTTCAATAATTCTGCAAGTACATGAACTGAAGAAATACTGGAAGTTTAATCAACCTGAGAACAAATGATTTTAATTTGACATAGTAACAACTAAGACATGAAAGATGCAAGGATATATCTTAATTAACAATTATGTCTCTTGATCTTGTGAAACAAGCTTTTTAAGTAATGGAACGTACAAACCGTTATAAAAACAAACGTTTCTGTTACGTGTGTTTGTTAAAAGCTACTGTTATTTATCTATAATCGCTAGTGTAATCCTTATTACAAGTGGATTTATGCTAGCAAACGTATTTCCTACTCACTCAGTAGATATAAAAGTGCGAGGATAAAGATTAAAGCATTTACTTTTTAAAGGTAGGATAAGAATGTTTGTTTGGAAACAATGGTGATTTGTATTTCTATTAATATTTGTTAATGAGAATAATTCAACAATCAAACCTTAATAAATGCATCCGTCTTTGCCTTTTCGGGAGAACGTAAAGATTTCTGTTTTGTCTATATTAGTTTAGATCTGATGCCGTGTTTACAAAGAACATAAACAATTTGTTGAAGATAGTAATTAAAGGTTAAGATTGTAAGATTTAACTGTGTATGTTAATAATCACATTTCAAAAGAATTTAAGATTTTTTTTTATTTCGTTTGAAATTGTCTGTTAGTTCTGTATTGGTTTTTAAATAAGTATTGTGATTTATTTTGATTTGCATCTTTCAGTCTACTTGTAAGTTCTCATTAGAACAAAAAAAATTAACTAACATAACAAAAAACATAACAGTTTGGTAATTATGATAAATTAGATAACATAAAAGTTGAAATGAAAGATGCAATTCTAAAGGCTCATACAATGACTGAAATACCTAATAATTATAATGGTTATTTCAATAATTTGTCTGGGTATCCGTTTCATTGTAAACAGGCTACTAACTAGTATAGGATATGAAAACTGAATCTTTGACAGTCGGACAATCAGATTAAAATGACTGATGATGAAATTGTTGGATTATACGTATGAATATACGTAATACCTTTGAAAATAATATTTCATACACATTATATACATGTACATGGAGATTTATCTTAAAACTTTTGCGTTTTTGCAGGTTACGTTTCTAAGCGAAAAAAAAAGATTTCTTAAAAGCTTTTAAATCACTTAAGGTGACAACAGACCCTTTCCGTGGTACTCACATAAATGTCATTTAAACCAACTTATTTTAGTAATAATTGTTATTTATTTAATCTTAGTGCATTAAATGACGTTGATCATCATAAAAAATAACATATTTGTAAATGATTGATTTTTAATAAAAATCCTAAAATTTTAAATCGTCATATCAAACTTTTTTTATATTTTTTTTGTCATCAAACTTTTGGAAAATAAACATATTTATAATATCTGGGGAACCGTGTCTCAAATTTTTTCTATATTTTCTCAAAAAAATATTACGTAACGTCAAACATTTTATGCGGCTTTTTCACCATACATATTACGTAATTAAAGATAATTAAGTCGCTGATTGAGCAAACAAAAACGCCTGACACGGTTCCCTCCGTAAATGAATTCCCTTGCATGTGCTTTAAACCGCATGTTAATTGCTTGATTATTAAAAAAGTTATGCCGATTCAAAGTTAGTCCGACCCCCATCAAACGAAGTTTCATAAATCGGCTGTTCTCTCTCGGACCCCTACGTTTCACGCTAAATTATTGCAATATACACAAATATCGCACCAGAGAGGGTCACAAGTTGCGGTAAAATACTCTAACAACATTTTATGACCCAGTGACATCTGACCAATTAAAAAGCTGCTGATAAATATCAGTTTATAACAGAAATTTCTTCAAATCTTAACGTGATTTACTGTCCGCACACGTCACGTGACTATCGGTAAAATTTGAGTCGCTCGGTGGGGAGAAATGGAACGCATTTGCGCACCGTTAGCGGGGTATTTAATTGTTTCACCTTTGAAGTTTATTATTATTATCATCAGGATTATTATTATATTAAACCTGTGACACTCTGTCTGTGTATTCGTGCATGATATTCCGTTAAAATATGAATTAAAATAACAAAAAACTGAGCTTCTGACGGTCTTTTAAAGTCCATGGTAGTTGTACAAATAAGAACGGGATATTATATATATTTTCCTCCAAATTGATATAAATGCTTCACATATTTTAATAGAAATAAAAGGTATCACTCGGTCATTATGATCTGACCTTCTTGACTTCTATTATGATGAATATGCCGTGCACGGCATAGATATCCAGTTTCTACTGGGATACACAATAAATTCCATACTTTGTCCCAGGTTTATTAGTACTGTGTTCGATTTACTGGCGAACAATTTATTCGAAGCATTCACTGATAATATATATAAATATCTTTTTTTTATTGATCCATAGAGAAATAATCATCCTTAAAGGATTTTAAAATGGTTTAGAAATTTAGAAATTTGTCAGGGACACCTTACCATAAGTCATATAGGCGTTCACATAAAAAAATGTTGTCTATTTTTGTTGTTGTTTTACTTGACATTGTTAGAAAACGAGGTTGAATGTAAAGCAAGCCCTTGAATCCGTACAAAAGTCCATAAACTCAATGTAATATCTATCAGATTAACGGGACAAATTATTTTCACACATTATGGATACTTTAGCAACAACCCCGTGGCCGTGCGATTTGCCGCTATGCTTAATTATTTATGTTTCATACATTATGTAACGTACATTGGCCGACAATTTCTTAATTTATAAAAAAGTCTAAATAAAAGGTAGACGATATAATTTTGAATGTACGGTATTTGTACGATACATGAATTACGACTAGTATGGACCAGTATGGACCGGTAATTCACGGATATATGGACCTACCGATTTCCCTCATTGATGCCTCAACAGGGGGCGGAGCGTTATCGATAATTGACAGGTTACGCGAATAGCAGATAAAAATGGTGTCGGTACCGTTTTAAAACGTTTAAAAACACATTTTTTGGACTAGCTGCTTCCAAAATTAAATCACGAATGTGTTCAGAAAAGGTTGATAAATCTAATAAGCAAAAAATCTCATTTTAGGTATTTTCAGTGATAATTGACTCCGTTGTCACCTTAAAGTGTGTAATGCAGATTTACAAGATAATATGGTATATCTTTACAACTGGTATAATCTAATATAATACCGATCATATCTCAGCAGAATTTTAACAATACATCATTTATATGGCTTTTAGCTGTAGTTCATGAATTTTGAAATAAAGTAACGTGTGTACTCTTTATTGTTAAACAATTGATCAATCATAGTTTTTGTAAAACGCGCTCGTTAGTCTGTATATACATAATAATTATAAACTTGCAGTTTGCACGAGATATTTTGCTCTTGCTAATATCCACCTTAAGTTATTTAGTTATTTTATTAAACAAATTAAGTCATTATATCAATATTATATCTCACTAAGGATGAGAAAGAAGGGAATATGCTGTCAACTGATGAAATATCCAAGGCGATAGGTTGGTATATTCAGCAATCAGTCCGTGTTTAATGAATCGGATGGGCGTTCACTATAAGATTTGAATCTTAAAAGTGTTTCTTCGTTCTTGTTCGTTTAGTGAATATTGGCCTGTGATAAACAAAAGTCCATTATATAAATAAAAGAAAGGTCTGCATATAATTCTTTTGGCATATGAAATTCAAATAAGTTTTTTTTGTCAATTTAGTAAGCGTAATCAGTTATTTTTCAACAACATTCAAAATTCATCAGACATTGCAAATTGAATTGCTCAATAAATTTTATTTCTTGATTGTTTAAAGGCTGGTCTTTATTCGATTCCATGTAGCAATTATTTTGTTCATTCCAAAGGGGAACATTTGAAATACTGACTAACATTTAAGAGTTTATATTTATCTCAAAACAAAATAAGCCATAACAGTTCAAATGGTTTTGATACATACATTTTAATAGTATACAAATGTTGCTGAAACCAAATTTGAAAATTGCCCTTAACATATATTGTGTTCCTTTATCATGCTGTTAATACAATTGAATTTTCCGTAAGAATATTTTTTAAGAAACAATTTCATGCTATTATACTCGTTTGCGAACGGGTTTTAAAATATTAATGGCGACTTAAGTTCGATGAAAATTCAGATAACTGAGTCAGTAAATCGTCATCATATTGTAATGTTCTAAAATTACAACATTAATGGCAGAAAAATTATGATAGAGAACCCTGAGTAGACATATTATAAAAGAGAAAGCTACGTAAGCAGACATGAAAGAAAATCAGGAGGTATCTAAATGACTTTTACTTCTCGTAATCTAGTTAAATGACTTCTTGAAGTGACTAGATGTTTGTTCTAAATTTAACATGTCTGGAAACATTGAATGCTAACTTTAGTCACTGCAGTGTTAGGTTTAAAAACTGATATTAATGCATATTGAGTAAAGAACGAAGATATCAAAAGTAAAGAAAAACCAATTTGTTTAGGTGCTCCTTAAAAAATCATATTAAGTTAAAGTTGTAACTATGCGTTTGTATGAAACTAGATTTTGCATACTCTGTAAAATGATTAAAATATACAATTGATCTTTTCTTTTCTTTAAATTATTCATTGCAACAATGCATCATTTTCAAAATAGAAGCTAAATATCAAAAAGCTATACACATTAAAATGTTGTGGGCAAACATATTTATAATATCAGGCATATGTTATTAATGGCGCTTGAATAAACAGGGTTTAAATACTAGGTGGTTCGTATTAGTTTACATTGTATCTGCAATTATTCATAGAATTATCAAGAATAAATGCGCCTTGTCGGTAAAAAATAAGCAAGTATTTCTCTGTATATTTCGTTTAATCAATGTAATATCCTTCTTAATAAGCATATGTCAACTTGTTAACGGTACGTTATTTGAACAAAAGTTAAAAACAAATATTCGTTACCAAGCTAAATTTTAATGAAATTGTTCAGCTTCCATTTTGGAACTGTTCATTACTAATTTCGTAAAAATTAAGGTGAACATTCTAACATTTGGTAGCCAATAGTATAACACCTGGTCAGACTCCAATGGTGAGCGGGCTGACCTGGCACTAAAACGGTGGCTAATAGCATATAAGGTTAACAGTCAATTCCGCAGAAATGTCCGCATGTTATGATATAGATTAGGGAAATGATCTATTGAAGAAATGCATTCTTGCTACTGTTTGAAAACAAATCGTACTTCATTAAGAAGTTTTAACAGCGGATTGATTTTACAGGACAGTACAGAACCAGTTGACGTGTCATGATAAAGGTATTACATACCTTTGACTACTTACTGAGATATAGCTTGCGGTCAAATGTATTTGTTTTCTTCATTTTTTGCAGTTATTTGATACCACAAATCTGCATTTCAAAACTTCTGCCGATTCTTTTTTTCGTGTCGGTTATGAAAACTATTCAATTAAACAATTTGCATTTTCACAATAATTATTATTATCATTTATTGTTTAAATTTCTATTTGTTATTCATCCATGGAATTATCATTGTAGTATAATAGTGTACACTTACTAAAGAGACTACTTGAGTTGGTCCTAAAACAGCTTATTGGCATTTTAGCAAACTAGAACCCTATCATCGTGTGGAAATGGTCAGATTAAAATGCATTTCATATTGAAGGTACGGTAGTAATGGGAAAATGGACAGGAATAAAGAAAAAAAAAAACAATGTCAGTGAGAACATTTTATGTAACATTAGTCAAATAACAAATACAATTAATGAAAATCTAAGTGGAATTCAGTGAGTGTACAAAAATGCATTGATATCAATTTACTATACAAATGTTATACAATGTTGAACAATGCAATGTTTTGAAAATGAAAGAAACGATATATTTTTATGATAACAGAGCAAATCAATATGTCTTAGAACTAGCTTTAATAATACTATTCTTGGCTCATAGGTTTACAACAATTAAAAAGTTTGGATTTTACACAAATTTCTTTTACAAGATGTGAAATCCGAAGGAAAAAATATATAAAAGTTCAAAATGTTTCTTTTTCATGCCACAAATTACAGTCGACTATTACTTTAACTAGTTAGATACTATTTGCAACTACAGTTACATTTCTCTACGACAGTTGATTAACATTACCATTAAACCATAATGATTGATGAGTTAAAGCTGAATAATAGAGAGAAAAAAAATCAACATAAAGTGATATCATTTTACAGTTTATTTCAGAATTGGACCTAAAAGCATACAAATATGCTTCTTGAAACGTTTCATATCAACTGTTGTCTTATATATTATGCATCGCATATTGAACTTCATCAATATTTGAATACAGATTTCCCTTACAGGATAGCAAATAAAATACAATTTTTAGAAATAAAGGTGTTGGCTAATCTAAAACCACATGAAACTGAACATTAAAGTTTAATTCAAATCATTACAAATTTATATAAAAGCAGATGTTGAACACGAAATTTTATTCATCTAAATATATTTTATTAAACACAAATGATTTCAGATAATTTTCTTACTTTTCCCCTTTCTGTTTGCAATATTTATTTTATCCTAAATAAAAGCAGGAAACAGAAAAGTCGAGACTGGTGTAGGCTCCGGAACAAAGTTATTTGTAAAGAAATCAATTTGTACAGAAACCCATTATCCTAATTTGAAACTAAAATAACACACTGATAAAGCTGTAGACAATGTTCATGTCAATCTATAATATAATAAATTGAGCATATTTATTACTACGTATGACACATAAATATACCCGTACATAAATATTTCAACATATTTTAATATTTAGCTTCTAATAATATGCAAACTAAAGTTAACATTACAAGAATATAGTACACAGACATAAGCAAAAATACTGACTTACAATATTAATTAATTTTATTCTGCGTAGCATTGATACTTCGAGCCTCCATTGTCTAGTGAATAAAGTCGATTACTTCACATTGCTTGTTGGGCTTCGAATCCCGTAGAGACGTTCGATTATTCTAAATGTAAAATCTACTCAGTCAGCTTACAGAAGGTCGATAATTCTACTTGGGATACTCGGTCATTCTTGAAAATATAAATGACTGGGAAACTCAGGTCTTCTTTGCGCAACCAAGACTGGGATTATCCAAGTGACAGTGAGAGAAAAGTAATTTCTTAAAATCGAAAAAAAAACAGTGTCACAGAATCGTCAAACCATTTTACAATGATTTATATATATAATAAGGAAAAAAAATCCTTCATATCAGAATCTAGTTAGAGGATCGGAACATACTATATGTATATTTTAGACATGTTGAGACATTAAATACAACGATGTGTACCAGTACAATACAAGTATGATTGCAACTAATCCAGTTAAGAAAAGTGTAGTTTAAACATCAACACAACTTGCCATTTGTATATATAAAAGTCTTTCATGAAATAGGTCATTAAATTGACCTATAAATCAATACAAAATACCATCATTTTCAACATCTTTTCCACCAAAGTGTTTGTTTTATCATGATATGATAAACAGTTTTATGGAACTTTGGTATTTACACCTAACCCGCTGTAAAGATAAAATGCCTGTTGAAGAAACGCCGTAATTAATATTACTCTTAGCATTACAAGTGTTATTGAAAATAATAATAAATTCTAAATCATATTAGTTTTGTTGCGCCCCTTCTTGTAATTTACAACACATTTTTTTGTAGTCTTACATACTGTATATTCTTAATTCTAGGATTTTTACAGGATACACAGTGTAGATTACTCTTCGTTCTAACAGAATATTTGACAAATTCATAGCGCCACAGAAACATGTACTGTATTTATTACTTTGTATTCACCACATATTCGTTATGAATATATACATGTTTAATGTTCAAACTTAGTCTGTTAGCACAATACAACGCCATTTGTTGATCGTTTCCATGGTCAATCTTCTCATTTCAATGGTAAAACACGCGAAATAGAATATATATGTCGGTACATCTATAGCGTACAACTAAAGTTCTCGTATTAAACTGACAAACAGTAATGACACCACAATAATACACAATGATGACGATGTATGATTTGAATATGACGGGTAATTAGAATCGCCAAGTGTATATCGGTCATCATGCGGCTCTGAAACAGAAACAAATAATTATAATAACATTAAAACTAGACTTTGATTTACACATATACTAGACTGATAGATAGGAACTATGTTTGAAGACAAATCATAATTAAACTAATGTACATCTTGCATGTTAACAAAGATAAGTTAAAATGTCTGTATTGAATTAGTTAATTTGTAGTTTACATTGGCATTGATCGAAACAAAATATTGAAACATTTTTATGATAATTGTGGAGATTAAAGTGTATGAAAATGTATGGGTATATTTTACAAAACTATTGTTCATATTTTGTAAAAAAAATAATTCCAAAATATACAAATGTATGTATGAAAGAAATATGTGTATGTATATTTTCTTCACAGCGAATGGCGCATGCTTGAAATCAAAGCTAAACTGCGAAATCCCTTCTTAAAAAAGCTGCATAAAATTTTGTTGCGAAACATATTATTCTCCATACGTACACTATTCATATGCGTGAAATAACAAAAGCATTCTTTCCTTTAACACTTTCGGGAATCGATCTAAAATTATTGAAACAATTTTAACGTTGATAAAAATGATACAATATTTCCAAAAGATGTTATATACATACTAGCTTTTTGCTCCTTTAGGTGAGAGCGGTGTGTAAGAATATAAGAAAACTGTACTGCTTACCTCTCTTATCAGGATTTTTGTTAGCTGAAATAAAAATATTCGGTAATTATAAGATATTCAAATCATGCGATGAACTTGTTTGTTTATTTTTTTTTTGTTTTTTTTTTTAATCCCAGCGAAACATCAATTTTTAAATTCTTAAATGTATTGATGATATTTACAGTTAATTAGATTTATGTTGAATTCTTAAAAAGCATGTTTAAGGCAAATTTATTTTCAGTTGCTAGTAACGATATCAAAACGGTATGACTGATTCAACTGGTTGTTTGTAATAGTGTTGCTATTTTTTCATAACACACTTTCATTTGATGTGAAGAAACTGAAAAAAGTAATGTGAACGGCAAATTGCGCAATACATAAAACGTGTTACATCGTGTTTTGACTTGTAAAGTGACATTATGCTCATTTCTTTAATTGACAAGTTGAGCTGAATTGACCATTTATTTTAAACGATTGACTGTTGTAATGATGATTAACCAACAAGTGATACCGGAAATACAATACAATACAAATCTGCATTGAATATGAAAAGACTGCCCCACTATAAATTGAAGGTTACGGGTAAATTCCAATGAATATTTACAGGAATTGTCCTTGGGCCATGTGAGATATTTATTGACCATGCGAAATAAATTATACAATTAAAAGGAATTATATAAAAGTATATACATAATATGACATTCACCTGTTCATCTAAAATTCGTTCTTTAAAGTTATTGTCATATCAATAAAATTCTATATATAATGAATTTAAAGATCCTGTAACACATTTTTTTCTTGGTGTTATTTCATAAATATGATGCACAAATTAAGATAGTTCAAATAAACATTATTTATTAAGATATTACAGAATTTAACATTTCATGTAAATAAAGGGAGGTAATTAGAAATTTATTTTCTATAAATTCTAAGTCAAATTTTCCAATAAGAAATGAATGCATATAATTCATTGATTAAATATAATGTACACAAATATTTGCAGTACACATTTTACATATTCTTCGATGTTTGAAAATTGTTTTATTTGCATTATTATATACATATATAATTTTTTGCAAGTGTGGTATACACACAGTAACAATATCAATCACAAAACATACAGGATCTTTAATAATGAGTAAAAACCCTGGTATTTACTGTTACTGTAAATTACATAGAGAAATACAGAACAAAACATTAAAAACGTTTCAACGTTGTCCTCAATATAGCAGTATAAATCGTTAAATAATTCAAGCAGAATCAACTTACTGTTTAAAACTTGAACACTGACACTAGTAACCTGGAGGTCAGACGTCCGACAGGAATAAGTCCCAGTATCAGACATGCGCACGTCTGTTTTTGTCAAAATGCTTGTAATTGTCCTTGAATTAATGAAAAACTGTTTTCTTAACTCAACTTTTCTATCTGGCACTATTTTTGTACCATCTTTAAACCAGTCTATGGAATCTGGCGGAGTAATAGCTCCTGAAGCATTGCTAGTGAGTTTCAAAGTTCTCCCTCGATCAACATGTAAAGTACCCGTCAATGTTATTCCTGAAAATAGTAAGCTTAAAAGCAACTCGGCATAGAATGTATGAAATATAAACGTTCGCTTGTTAACAATGCATGCATATTAGTTATTTATGATCGGGTCCATGAAATGTATATTCAGCTTTTTCCTTTTCAAGCTTTCTATTTTATTTGTTAGTTCAATCACTAAATAAACGTACATTGTATTTAGGAAAGTTATTACGATATTTAATAAAAGACAAAAACTATTACAAAACAATATAACATTTTACTGCATTATCAAAGCAAATACATAAACAAATTGTATTTCAATGCATGATCACATTGGTTTGATATAAAAAAAACTATAACCACATACTTGCATACTAAGCAAATTGGTGAAGGTCAGTTAAAGTATTTCCAATATAAATTTTTTAAAAACATCGCAGTGAAAGTGTGTGGTGCATAAATGTGTCAAAAAGTGCATAAACACACAAACAATATAAAATATCTATAAATGCGTATCTATCAGCCAAGTAAATCAGTTAAAAATGTTACAGCTGAGTCAATTTCAAGACAACGTAACACATGCCCCGTTTATTAACAAGCTAATCTCAACATATAATTATCTACAAAGCAGTTTTTGCAAATATGAATACAGAAGATGATTTTTAATTAAAACTGAAAAATAATAGCTAGTATGCTAGATAAGGATTTCAGTAAATACGATCGTTTCTATTCTAATATTATCGTTGTGATTTTTTTCACATTAAAAACGTGTGAAAATTATTGATTATTTTATGTTGAACGTTGATGAATGTACATACTTTAGCTTCGCAAAGTTATATTAGTATCTGCGTTCTAAAACATATACAGTAACTAAAACGGAGTTTGTGTTTGGTCATGTTTCTTTACAACAATCCTGAAATGGTGTCGGGTTACACAAAACCAACTATTAGTTTACATTATCCAACTTTCAAGAGACAAATTTGCGAAATAAAAAGGGGTAAAATAAATCATTTCAGCTATTGTTCTGTATTAGAAAAGAACACATTTTTGAAACCTAGAAACAAATGCCATCTGACATACAATCTTTTAATTCTGTTAAAATTTGTAAAACAACAGTGACAAAGATCCTTGAGACCCTTATTCATTTTTTCCAAAGAGATCAAAGGAGATAATTGACAATTAAGTGTCAGCTTGAAATTTTGTTCACTCCTTATTTTGTCATCGTACTGCTTTCCTTTTGATTTTCCATTTCATTTTGTTAGGGGGAAATGGACTCGATAACATGAATGTTCTTTATGACACGCTCCATTTGGCATTATAATATCGCCTATGAGAATTCGTCTGAAATTAGAAATAAACAAGTCTAAGGTACTTTGTCCAAACAGTATTTAATACGTTAAATTATGGTTTATACTAAGTGCTTTGTTTTCTTGCTAAAATGAACTGGAAAATTCTTGCTCTTAAGGATTAGGTGTATTGCCATGAACTGAAAGATTTTGCAAATGAATGCATTAAGAAAAGAAGATATCACATATTGTATAAAAATAGATAGATGGAACATAAAAAGGGGATACTGCCAAAAAGTATAATTTTTACCAAATGTATACGTACCTTTTACATTTAAGAAAACTTCTTTACGAAGATCTCTGTTCGTAGAGCTAATTTTCATAAGCACCACTATCTGCTGTGGACACATTAGAAATCATGAGGTTCCAATTGTTAGAATCTTCTGTGTGAGCAACTTCAAATCTTTTGTCACTTGTTATAATGACTGTTCCGCTCGTAATAAAAAGGCTTTCATTCGCCCTTCGCCAACTTATCTAAATAACGAAAATAGATATATTGAAGATATATGTTTCTCAAAGCTTAAAATTAAAAAATGACACAAGAGAAATATGTTATATTAATCATTTTTTAGATATCATATAAACACCATATATGTATGTTTTTATTTTTTTTGAATTAACTCATTAGAGCATGGTTCAATGTAGTTTTCGTTCATCTTTAACTTGAATATAATTTTTACGCTTGCAAAACCCCCTTTTCACACCTTTTAAGAAGCACCTTATGCGAGCATGTGACTGAATTTTCTGTTATACCATTGTAGATAATATAAACTATGTTTAGGTTCTTTTTCATGACCGGTGCTCCACCTCTACACAATTCATTGTCTTTTATAGCACAAAGCAGAGTTGACAAAATTGATACAGTATCAATAGGCATATTTGCTTAAGTTCAATTTAGTTGAATGTCTGAATTGTCATATAATGTACACACCTATATTTACCCCGTACCAAAAAGTATAAAAAAAACATAAAAACCCCCCACTTTTTTACCGCTTGGGCAGAGCAAAAAAGAATGGCCCCTTCACCCCTTTTGATTTAAATTATAGTTTGACTCTGTTTGTTTGGAAAATTTTTGGGGGGGTGGGAAAACTTAAAAATCCTTTCGTCTAAATTCCTTTCCCCTTTAAAAAGAAAAAATTTTCGATAATAATTGTGAATACTGAGAGTGAATGTTAGATACATGTATGTAATAATACGTGTTTCTTTGATTCATACGTTAGTTGAATATGATAAAAATGTGCAATGTTTAAAATCAAAATTTCAGTATTAAAATACACACTCTAACGTTATTGATGTCGGGATAGGACTTCTATAAACGTTCATTTTGATATAATAAGGGTAATTATATGATAAAATGAAACTTACAACAAGTTAAGTCAATTTAAAAACGGTAACAAATAAACATTTTTTTACACGTTTCAAATATTCTAGAATAAAATAATGCGCAAACCATTTTGTTATGACTTACATGTAGTCTATCTAAATATTAAAATAAATAGTAAATTTTCTTTCTATTATTTCTATCAAATTATTATAATGATGAAATAGTTTATATATTTTTAACCAGCGAGAAATTACTATCAATATCAATTAATAGTTTGCGAAAATATGTACTTTATATTATTGAGGTGTTGGTATTATAATTCTTCACCTGGTGGTAAATGTTATATTAATGTTAATTTGATTGCTTCTTAACAAATAGTCTTGTATCCCTCTGCTTTAAATTAACTTAAGACATTACATACTGATCGAAAGTTAATACCGATTTATATTGTATATCAAAAGCAATAATTTAAACATTTACAAGCTACATTCTAAACTCTGCATCATGTCGATAGTTTTAAAATTGGAATGTTTTAATATGCGTTCACTAATTTAAGACAGAAAATTGTATTTCCTGCGAAAGGGAGTGAAAGATGAAATAGTGTTTATCGTTGAATATAATCTATTCACCATAATACATATGATATGTACGAAGACTGCCTCTCATAAACAAGTGCTCTTAGGGAATTGTCAAAGAAATAAAATAATTACTTATACCAAAATGAAATTATTAAATATATAACAGTTGTTGTGACATAGTTTGTGGTCGGAAATGCATACTTTAAAGCGCCTTTAAAAACGATTTGATATATTAATATGATTGCAGGACATTTTAATTACTTCATATTATTGTATCGTCCGATATAAAGGAAGTAAGATACTGGTAATTTGTTAACGATACCATTCATGGTCACATGGTATATCAACTATCATTGTAAAAAATAAAGTGTACATTTCAACTTCATTCTGTACCGTATTGAAACATGATAACAATGTAACAAAATGTCATATGAAACATGACATAATTATCCAACCCTTTTATCATGTCAGATATTTCGCGCCGGTGTTATAATGATAGTTATTGACACCATTTATTAAACGATATTGATTTATTAAAAATTGTGCATAAACATATAACAAGATGTAACTCAATATATACGTTGATAAGTAAGTCATTTAATCAAGTGTTTCAAGACTTAGCAAAACCGATCATATCAAGAAATTACGAACTGACTTTTGAGAGTGTAATTGACTGTCGCGTCTAAAATCTTAAAAAAACTACCAAAGCCTAAACACCGGTAGACTTTGGGGGAAAATGCACATTTGGGTTTCTGTTATCATTTCTTAACGTATGGACGTACAGTTCACGTTTGGTGTACAAACATTTACCATGCTTGCGTTTGTGTGACAAGCTGAAATTGTTTAGGGACCAAGAGTGATTCATTAGAATGTTAACACTGTCATTGTCTTTCACGGTATGAATAATTTAATAGCCTACAACAGTAGACAGCTGTTACATTTCTAAAAGGACCATTAAAGTGTATTTCTTCTACTTCTTTTTTAAATCCAATATGATTCTTAAAAGCATGCCATTTCTAGGAAAATTCAGATTCTTCTAGTTTATTCATGATACTTTATCGTAAGTAGAACAGAGAAAAACGAAAGAAAGTAACCCGTCACTTATTCATAAGAAAAAAAACATAATCATGGCATGCTCACTGTCTTGTACATAAACCAATTATCTACTTCATAAACGTGGATGTTAAACTCGTGTATGTTGCTCTTGTTGGTAGTTCTACAATAAAACTGTCACACGTTAAATAAGAGACAAATATTAGATAACCTGTTTTATTCGTATCAAAATAAAAATGATCATTGTGTCTTAGGCCGCGTCTACACCTATTCAAGTTTCTTACATGTCACATTTAGATAAGCTAAATAAATGGCCCTTTCAACATTTAATCAGGCACAATTTTTACTGAAATGTCTAATTAAGATTTCCCAGGATTTATACCTTTGTCTTTGCAATACTATCATGTTTCTGTAAAATATGTGAATAAAAAAGCGGGAAAATGATGCAATTAGCTAAAAACAATGGAGTAAATTAAATGTGTACATTCTTTTAAAAAAATGGAAAATGTGAGAAAAATATTTTTAGAGCTGATAAATTGATGCAAATTCTTTATTTGATGAAAGTTATTCACTAAATGAACAAAATCATTTAAAATCCATTTTGACTACATGAAAAACAGATTTATTTTTTGCTCTTCTGTGTATTAGTGTATTGATCTGTTCCTCTGACACATTTACTAAAATTTACAGGTCATGAACACTGAATCAGTAACAAATAATAGTCAGAAAATAATAAAAAAAACAACACTATCACACCTTCGGGGCACATGTTTTGTGTCAAACCGGTCTTGACAGCCAAAAACTTTCTTGCAAGGAATTATCTTCTTAGATGTCACATAATTTCTCTTTAAAACTCATTCAAGTAGGGTGTCTACACTATGCAATACAAGAGAATATGATACTTGCATTCAAGACTTGGATAGGTGTAGACGCGGCCTTACTGAAACATGGTCTCTGCTATTAACATGTGGATATTGTACTTTAACATAATATAATATTCCGAAACAAACAATTATGGTGTTATTTTAAGTAGGTGCAATTTGTTTGTGCAAGCGCCATTGCCACGGATAGAACCAAATATATTTCTTTTATACAAATATTTTGAATGTATTCTTTTCTTTTTCCAAATTCAAACAATAATTTTGTTCACAGATATAAAGCTTTATATTTTAAGCATAAATAGCCAATACCCTAGAAAATTCTTAACTTCTTGTGACATATTCTTCGTAAAGACTCATTGTTGATAAGCATGCATTACACACAGTCTTAATGGCTCTAGTAATTAACCTTTTAATAAAATATTTACCATCACAGATGGTACACAATCGTTTTGCCGTGGTAATTCTAGGAGCATACTGTACAAGTATATGATGATTACAAGATGAATAATTAAAGCTTTGTCTGACATTTTAACGCCATATTGGTATAGTAGTGGCACCATCAAATGTAACATCAGAGATGGTTAACTAATCGTTCGCTCTCCGTCTGTCTCGTGGTATGTGAAAGGTGTATATTTTCAAGTGAATCAAACTTTATCGTATAAATAAGTTGTGCCAAATCACGGGTTAATTTTCCTATAGTTTGCATACAGTCAGCTATTTGAATTATAAAAACTTGAGCGATATAAATGGCAATTTCCTTTTTATTCTAAAGATTTCAGAACAAGGTTTGACAGTGAATCTTACATTTATTTTCATCCGATAAGATAAATCATAATTTCTCAATACTGTATCTTTAGCAGACATGAACAGCTTTTATGAAAGAAGCTATATAATATTATACCGGTGACAATTGAGCAATAAATGCATTTCGTCTTCTATCCCATTTGTACATATATGACATAATATGTCATTTATATCCAATGGTACATGTTCATCATGAAATTTTCTTCAACATGAACTGCATTGTTTTGTTGAGTATTTCTCAACACCCTCTTAGAATAAGTCTTCATTGCAAAACAATGCCTAGTAATCCTGGCACATATTTTATACGCTGGCATATCTTACTTTGTGGTGAAGAGCCAACATTTTTATTGCAGTTGTTACCACAAATTACATTACGAACTTGTCTAGATATAATTGATAGATTTGAGATGATGTTACTGTATCGCTCTGTGACGGATTTATAACAAAATTGACACTAAAGCAGTGTGTACATGGTTGGAATATTTTCTGTGTTTTCTTTAGATGATAGGTAATAAACATGAATGTGCATTGATCGCATAGGCAATGTTTTAATTGATCATTTATTGGAGCATGTTTCTCGACTATATGATCATTATACGGCAGTATTCTATAGCAATAAAATATTAATCGTGCCTCATTTATAAATAACTTTGAATTTCGAAAGGTGTAATACGTTCCATATAGATACAAAATGAGTCAGTTTTTGCCAGTTAAATGCCACATGAAGAATTAAATATCAATACATATAACCCGTGAATTTATCCCTCACGATATTCGTTTCTTCTAATTTCTATTGGTTACAGGGAACAATGTGAACGTGCGCTCGGTGTTATAACTTCACGTTCCCCCGTTGGGCGCCAAATATCACAGGGTGAGAAAAATATGCTTCCTGACCGGGACTCGAATCAATTCTTCTAAAAAACATGTGTTATAAGTGGTTTAAATAACTGTGATTAGCATCACTTTAGACTTTAGTGTTTTCCGTAATAAGTTCATATATGATACTAACTTCTATCCTCTGTGACTAACAAGTACGTTATCAGCAACAGTGATAACTTGGGAAAGCATAATGGTCAGTTGACGGACTGGGTATATGCGAGGTTTGGCATTTTACATGATTGTCACAACTTAATGCCTTATCTATATTTGAATTCATGAAACATTGTTGCTAAGTTATTATCGATGAAAATATACAAAATAAACCATATACATGTACTTTGTTCGTTTACTTTAAATCCTTTGTTACAGAGTTACGATCCCTGTACACAATACATAATTCGAAATGTCTGCAGTATATTATGATCATTATAACAAAATGCTTACTGGTAGGTTAATAACACATACTCATCAACAAAATAGACTAATTTCTAATAAACATACATTAATATGATTAATACTGTAAATATTTCATAAATTATGACTTCAATTAGATGTGAGCTTTTCATCACGCTTCTATGTCGATTGAATTTCACAGTTTGTTGCTTTTGTATACAAACTACACTTAGACGCACGGTATACAGTATGCATTTGTGAATAATTTCTGGATAAAAAGTAACATCACAAGCTCTCCTTAGATTTTGAATCGTCAAACAAAATTATCAGAGTTATACATGTATGTAATTCTTAAACCTAACAAATATTATAAGGGCCTTTGAACCATGTGAGATATAGATATTCCCTAATACAAGCATAATTATTGTTTATTATTGTTTGGGAAGCAGACATGCACAGATTAAACGAATACGCATTTAGACGTCGGATTCATTATAAATCAGGAAAATAATTATATGGTATCTTAAGTCATGATTCAACCTGTGCTTTTAGTTGGATATCATAAACTGTTGAAAATAGCAACTTCCCCAGGCATTGATCACACATGTCAGTCGTTAATAAAGTATTACTTTTTTGATAATAATATAGTGAACAATGGCACATATTAACATCTTTGTTGTGTAAAGTCTAACTCCTTTGCTTGTAGCACTCAAAGCTTTGCGTGCAGACTCTGTTTAATGAAACACACTACCCATATGTGAACTTGACAAAGAGATGTGTTAGTACGCAGTTAAAAGCATGCAGATATGTTGTTAGGTTTATGTTGTTATGAGTAGATGATATGTAGACTGTAATAAAATAATACACTAAGTAGTCCAACAAAGTGATATTAGTTTGTATGTACTTGCATGTCTATTGCAAACTCTTTTTTACATATGCCTTAAAAAGTAAGAAGTCGTAGAATGAAGAATTACAATTTTCGTAAAATGGTGAGCATATTTATCGTTATTACACATGTATAAACAGATAAGAAATACCAATTGTCTTAATAAAAGCCCATAATCCAGTTGTCATGAAAAATACATGCATCATGGATATTTTCAATTTTATATTCTATAAGATTACAAATAAGTAGTATTATCTTTTTTTTTTAATTCTTTCTTTTAAATCATATTTGATGTCCTATTAAAGTTTCAAAAATTCCATTCATTTGCTAATATATACATGTACCTGAGTTATCTTTTGTTTGCGTTTAAGCAATTCGTAAAGTTACGGTGATAATGCATTTTGTGTGAAAGACAGAAAACCACGTTTTTACATTTTGCTGCTTTTGTCACAGATTGTTTCACATCCGACGCTAGGTACTTCAGATGTTTAGCATCTAAAATATTCTCAATCTGTAACATTATAAAACAATACTTTGCCCTTTTGCGAGAAGAAAAAAGTCATTTCTTAGTCTAAGTGTGCTTTTATTGATACATAAGTAAAACAAAACCCACACAAACCTTAAGTTTCGCTCGGTATGTTAATTTATATATCTTAATGACGAGTCATTCAAAAGGGTTTTATTAACAAAAGCAGACAATCTAAACAAGTGTAAAATGATCTGTAAAATAATATCAAGATTCACGCCTGCATATGAGATTAAATTGTATCTGTAATGTTTGAAAATATATATTGATTACAATACTAAAATTTTAAAAAAGTAAATAACCTTTATAAAAATGTGGAGGTTTTCAGAACTTTTAACTTTCATAATGAATACATGCTCTCTCTTGATAAATTGTCTTTTGATGAAAATAACATAACTTGAATACAGAAGGTGGAAATCATTTTCTTTTTTCTAAGATTGATATAACGTGTGTAAATGAATAAAATACATTTGTTAGATATCAAACATGTTAGAGTAAACGAATACAACAACACATGTTATAAAATACAAGTCTGCAAATACCTGTATGTATAGAAATCATTGAGGTTCAATTAAGCAGAAGACAAATAGTTCTGGCATGACAGAGTTACGACGAAAACATGAAAGAAACCAGGAAATATCTTAATTAATAATTACATCTCTTGATCTTATGAAACAAGCTCTTGAAGTAATGGGACGTTAAAACTGTTGTAAAAACAGACATTTCTGTTAAGTGTGTTTTGTTAATTACTACATTTAATTATCTTAAATCACAAATAGATACTAGTTACACAAGTAGATTTATGCTTACAAACGTATGTCGTTCTCAGTAAGAAGATATATGTTAGTGTGTGTAAATGAATATGGAAAAGAGCATGACTTCTACTTTGCACGAATACAAATGATAGCTTGATAAAAATTGTGATGGTTAGGTTTATATACTATCTGCATAAATGCACAATTAAAATTGTTTGTGTGAAATGCGACACTCTATCCCAAAGGTTAATCCGTGCTTCGATGAAAGTACGTGTAAGTAGGTTAGTATTTATTAGTAAGGAGAAGGTAGGATGAGAGGGAGGAATTTGAAGTGTAGTGTACTGCGGTACTTTGCAGTGGTGTGTAGTAGGTAGTTGGGAAATATACTTGTCAAAGAATGAGGAAAGCACGACGATACAAGCAAAGACCAACTGAACGCGTATACACCTTTTTTATAATGTTTTCATTAAAAGTAAAAGTTTCTTTCAATACTCATGTTTTACACAATAAGAAACATATTATTTTTGATTAATTGACCAAACAATATCTTTTTAATGAAACTATAATTATAACTAACGGTTTTGTTAGGTAAAATTGTAAGTAATTGATCTATGTGACAACCATATATAAATTATTGATGCACGTAATATAGTGTTTAATAAACCAAATAATACGGTTAATTGTTGCCAACAAAATTATAATAAGGTGATTCTTCGAGGTTAAGGAAGGAAGGATTTCTGGTTTATTCCTGTCGGTACTTTGAATTTCTGTTTTATAGAATTTCCATTATGATACCTGAACGATAGAACGAATCTTAAAGTTTTCGTAGTAAGAAGTATTTCTTTAAAGCTTTTATTTCTTAAAAGCTTTTACATCACCTAAAGTGTGTAATGCAGACTTATAAGATAATATGGTATATCATTACAACTGGTATAATCTAATATAACACCGATCATATCTCAGCAGAATTTAAACAGTACATCATTTATATGGCTTTTAGCTGTAGTTCATAAATTTTAAAACAAAGTAACGTGCGTACTCCTTATTGTTAAACAAGAGATCAATCATGATTTTTTTGTCGGTAGAAATTAGAAACACGCTCACTAGTCTGTATTTCCATGATGGTACTATCGTTGCTGTTTTCACGAGATATTTTATAAACATACAAGAAAAGCATTGATGCAAAGCATCAAAGGGCGTCCAAGCAAGAAATGCATCAAGTGAAGATGAACTAGTAGACATATGATGACAAGATATTCTTATAAACTTTTCAATGATTTTTACCAGAATTGTATATCACTTATGAATGAGCGGACGAAAGACATTGTTCATTATGAACTTTGATTGGCATGCTAGAGATTAGAATATTACTTGTTATTTCTTTATGATCGTGGTTATTAATAGCAACGGATATACATGTATACAATCATTTATTATCCATATGTGTAACGCATGATCAACACCACACTTGTAATTGTCCCTTTTTATGTTACCGCTATTAGCGAAGACTCCCTCATAAGGTATCTGTTCACACTTAGTAAAAATATGACACTGGTTATAGTACCATGTTGATCATGTTGAGCATAATTGTTTATTATACAATAATTGTAATATCTATTAATTTTAATAAAAAAAATACAGATTTTATGAATATTGTTTTCTGTTCTTTTCTTTTTTTTTGTATTTTTTGTGCTTTTTTAATACTGAGTTTTTATGTTTGATAATCTTTTTTTATGAAAATCGTAAAATAAATTTTAAGAATTCAATTGTCATATTGACCGACGATTATAAGTCAAAACTTAACTGGAAAAAGTCAGTAAATTATGGTTAATCTTTCAATATATAATATTGTTTATTCTTAAACCATGTACATGTACATTTGTATTTTTCTTTATCCTTTTTTAAACTATCAATCAATTGAATAATTCATAAAATCTAATTTGTAACTTTGAATAATTCCTCGGCATCTTTACTAAACACGAATAACAAATTAAGTAAAATGTTTCAAAGTTGATAGTGTCATATTAATACTATAAAAATGTACCTTTTTTCTCAATTATTGTACATATTCATTGTTTTTATCTCATATAGATAAAATGAAACATGCTATTGTTGTTGTCGTTGTTTTTTTTTCGAATTGCATGTTTATGTATAATAATAATCAATAAATTTGAGAGTTGATCTGTGTTTATTAATAATTGTAACCAAACTAAGTGACAAACATTCATTTTGGGGAAAAGCTTATTTATCTGTTAAAATATTTGTTCTGTTCTGTAACGATATCAAACATCTACTCCAAAACCGGGAGAGACCGGACAATAAACGTGTGGTACTATTCGCCGGTCACTAGTAAATCCCGGTCAAAATAGACCGGGAGAGACCGGGAATTACCGATAGGAGTACATCCCTCTATAAATAGATTTTCGGAATATTTAGGTCATCAACTCATCATTCTATTTACAGCTTTGATTTATATTACATGTAAAATTCGTGGATGCATGTACAACAATAACATACCATAATAACCCACTGTGTACTACAAAATGATAAATAAAAAAACCCCGAAGAGCGCGATTTATTGACGGAAACGGTTATTTCATTTGAAAATATTTGCATTGCGAAATTCTCCAGTTCGGTATTCATTGTACATATCGCGACATTTCATTTTTAATTAATAATCAAGCACCCTCATACCGATCGGAATGATCGGCTTTTATTATGAACGACTAAAAGGCTCGAGAAGTTGCTGTCGCCCTTTCACAAAATCTGATTTCATTCCATAAGAGGCGCCGCGCTTCGGCGCGGACGCCAATAATCACTAAAATCTGGCACCCTGTATTTGTGTGAATGCCGTTCGTTAATGTCAGAGTGACAAAAGTTATGTTTTGACGTCACAAAAGGCTACCTTGTAAATAAATAACAAGATGTATAATTAAAAGGATGAATTATACTGCAGGTACATATATTAGTGTAAAACTATTTGCACATGTCTTGCATATGTTTTGCACCAAAACACTATTGGCTAATAGGTTTGTGTTTTGTATCAAGTGTGGAGGCATACACACTAGAGGATTCAGAAATGGTCAAAATGCTTCCGTTTCTGGCAGACCGAACACTTAAACGACGGATTTTTCCTTCCCTTTTATGGCCTATAATAGACATAAAATAGATATACATGCAGAAATTGTCGGTGGCGCAGAGGGGTGGGGGGTTAGTGGACGCAATTTTTTAAACGGTAGTTATCAAGACTTTTATCAATAATTTCCAGTGGAACAAAGTGAATGAAATATTCATTAAATTTATTTGACAACATATTTAAAAACGTTCTTGAGCTAAGTGTATTAATGCACTTTAATGAACCTGTCTTTAAGCAGCATTGAAAATGCCTTATATCTGTCTTATCAGATCTGTTACGAGCATTTGTAAAATCTGACACGATCTTAAAGTACAAGTATAACAATTTGTTCAGTATGTTCTGGTTAGTTTGCATTAGAGTAATCTTCTAATTGTTTCTCTGTTTAGTCCACATTTTGCCATTTGAGTTTTAGCAAATTACTTTAGAACAATAATTATTATATTTCATTTTTCGAACACGTTGTAAATGAGAAGAAAATTACAATCCAGCTATGACAACGTTACATGTTGATATATTTCGCAATCTACCCGTGTTTGTTTAATGAACGGGAATCATAGTTGATTCGGATGGGCGTTCATTATAAGATTTCAATATTAAAAGAGTTTGCTCGTTCCTGTTTGTTTAATGAAAACTGGCTGATGAACTACAAAAGTCCATTATATCAATATAGAAAAGGTCTGCATATAATCCATTTGGCATATGAAATTCAAATACGAATTTTTTGTCTATTAGTAAGCTTAATCAGTTATTTTTCAACCATATTCAAATTTCATAAGACATTCCAAATTGGATTGCTAAATAAACTTTATGTAATTGTTTAAAAGACTAGTTGTTATTTGAAAATATTTGAAATACTGACTAACATTTAATAGATTATATTTATCTTAAAACAAAAAATAAGTATAACAGTTCAAATGTTTTCCAATACATACATCATTTTCTTAATAGTATACAAATGTTGTTATTCAGTCAAGTTTGATAAATTGCCCTTAACGTATATTGTATTCCTTTAGCATGCTGTTAAAACAATTGACTTTTCCGTAAGAATCCCTTTTCAGAAACAGTTTCAGTCTTTTATATTCGTTTTGCGAACTGGTTATAAAATATTAATCGCAACATAAGTGCGATGAAAATTCAGATAAGAGAGTCAGTAAATCGTCATCATATTGTTCTAAAATAACAACATTAATGACAGAAACAATATGGTAGAGAACCCTGAGTAGATACAATTAATATGAAAGCTTCGTAAACAGACATGAACGAAAATCAGGAAGTATCGAAATGACTTCTACTTCTCGTAATCTAGTTAGATGACTTCTTTAGGTGCTCCTTAAAACTACTAAATTAAGTAAAAGATGTTACTATGCGTTTGTATGAAATATAGATTTTTGGTGTATTATTTTATATTATGAGAGTGACGTGATATTCTACTGTGAAATGAAACAGGCAACTTATGTTATTGTTTGCTTTCTTGTAAATCATTTTATTCCTTTACTTCAGTCTGCATACCCTGTAAAATGAATACAATCTACAATTGATCGATTATTTTCTTAAATAATTCATTGCAGCAATTAATCATTTTCAAAAAAGAAGATTAATATAAAGCTATACATATTATAATGTTATAGGCAAACATATTTATAATATCAGGCATATGTTATTTATGCCGCTAGTATGAACATGGTTTAATAGGTGGTTCGTATGTGTTTTAATCATATTGTATGTGTAATCATTCATATAATTATCATGAATGAATGCGCTTTATCGGTAAGAAAATAAGCAACTATTTCTCTATATATTTCATAATCAAATACACTTAAATAATTTAATACCCTTCTTAATACACATCTGTCAAAGTGTTAACGCCTTCGTTATATGAACAAAAGTTGACAACAAATATTCGTTACCCTGCTAAATTTTAAGGAAATTGTTCAGCTTCCATTTTCGAGCTGTCCATTACTAATTTCGTAAATATTAAGGTGAACATTTGCCAGTCAATAGTATAACACCTTGTCAGACTCCAAAGGTAAGCGGGCTGCCCTGGCATTAAAACATTGGTTAATATGATATAGATCTTGCAGGGCATGGGTTTACAGTCAATTCCGCAGATATGCCCGCATGTTTTGATATAGATTAGGGAAATGATCTAATGAAGAATTGCATTCTTACTACTGTTTGACAAAATTCGTACTTAACTTAGATGTTCAAACAGCGGATTGATTTTATAGGACAGTACAAAACCAGTTTATATGTCATGATAAAGGTATTATATAACTTTGACTAACAACTGAGATATAGCATGCGGTCAAATTTGATTATTCTTTTTTCATTTTTGGCAGTTATTTTATACCAAAAATATACATTTCCAAACTGTCTGCCGATTCTTTGTCTTTCATGTTGGTTATGAAAACTTTTAAATATTTAATAAAACATTTTGTATTTTCACAAACTATCTTATTGCTTAAATTTCTAATTGGTATTCATCCATGGAATGACAATTGTTGTAAAATAGTGTACGCTTATAATATTAAAAACTATTCGTATTGAAGCACAAACAGCTTATAGACATTTTAGCAAACTAGAACCGTGTCATCGTGTGGAAATGGTCAGATCGCGATGCATTTCATATGAAAGATAACGTAGAAATTGGAACATGGACAAAAAAATATATAAACAACAGTGTCAGTGAGAACATTTTATGTAACATTAGTCAAATAACAAATACAATTAATGAAAATCTAAGTGGAATTCAGTGAGTGTACAAAAATGCATTGATATCAATTTACTATACAAATGTTATACAATGTTGAACAATGCAATAATGTTTTGAAAATGAAAGAAACGATATATGATAACAGAGCAAATCAATATGTCTTAGAATAAGCTTTTATAATACTATTCTTGGCTTATAGGTTTACAACAATTAAAAAGTTAGGATTTTACACAAATTTCTTTTACAAGATGTGAAATCCGAAGCAAAAATAGTTTAAAAGTTTAAAATGTTTCTTTTTCATGCTACAAATTACAGTCGACTATAACATAATCTTATAAGATACAGTTTCCAACTACAATTACATTTCTCTATGAAGGTGGATTAACATTACCATTAAACCATAATGGTGGATGAGTTAAAGCTGAATTATAGAGACAAAACAATTCAACATCAAGTGAAATCGTTTCACAATATATTTCAGAATTGGACCTAAACGCATACAAACACATGCTTCTTGAAACGTTTCATATCAATTATTGTCTTATGTATTATGCAAAGCATATTGAACTTCATCAATATTTGAATAAAGTGTTCCCTTACAGGATAGCAAATAAAATATAGTTTTAGACAAGAGAACATGTTATTAAGGTTTTGGCTAATCTAAAACCACATGAAACTGAACATTAAAGTTTAATTCAAATCAATACCAATTTGACAAAGAGCCATGTTAGCATGGCCATCCCCCGCCGAATGTGTTTGCTGATTGGAAGAATGTATTTGTAGTAGAGCAGAATAGTTCAAGTGAAAGAGGTCTTTTGGTAATAAAAACTGATGGCTGAAGTGATTACAGATTTGAAACCAATGTGAATACTGATGGCTGAAAATAACTAAGGGCTATAACTGCAAACTAATGCTGGGTAGGTTATCATTCTTGCGCACTGCACCCCTCCGCAATGAGATCTATCCACCTATGAAGTTTCAAGTTGATATCTTTAAACTTTTTGAGATAAGCTCCGGACAAAAAAGTATGAAAAATAACAAAGGGCAATAACTCAAAAATTATAAAGGGTAGAGTTATCATTCTTGCACACAGCATTCCTCCTCAATAAGATCTATCCACCTATGAAGTTTCATGTTGACATCTCAAAGACTGTTTGAGTTATGCTCCACTCAGGTGAAAAATTATGTATGAAAAAAAAAACAAAGGGCAAGAACTCAAGAATAATGATAGGCAGAGTTATCATTCTTGTGTGCTGCACAGCTCCTGAGAGAGATCTATCAACCCATGAAGTTTCATGTTGATCTCTCAAAGGCTTTTTGAGTTATGCTCAAGACAATAATTAAGTTTGAAAAATAACAAAGGGCAATAACGGAAAATTATACAGGGAAGAGTTATCATTCTTGTGCACCACACTCCAACTTAATATGAACTATTCACCTATGAAGTTTCAATTTGATACCTCAAATACTTTTTGAGATATGCTCCGGACAATAATGTCGGACGGAAGGACAGACGGACGGAATGGATGGACGGACGGACGGAAGGACAGACGGACGGAGACCATTTCTATATCCCCCGCCGCCTTTCGGCGGGGGATAATAAAAGCAGATGTTGAAAACGAAATTTTGTTCTTCTAATTGTAATTTATTAAGCACAAGTGGTATCAGATAATTCCAAATCATCAAGATCCTTTATTCGTTATTTATTATTGACAAGAGTTGTATTATGCGTGACGGTTATGACATAATAATAAACTAAATTATACTTACTTATCCCCATTTTGATTATTTATTTATTATTTATCCTAAATAAAAACAGGAACCAGGTCTTACAGAAGAGAAAGGTCAAGACTGATGTAGGATCCGGAACATGATAAAGTTATTTGGAAAGAAATTAATCAGAAACCCCATACCATATTTCAAAATTAAAATTAAAACACTGATATAAAGCTGTAGACAATGTTCATGTCAATTTATAATATAATAAATTGAGCATATTTATTACTACGTATGACACATAAATATACCCGTACATAAATATTTCAACATATTTTAATATCTAGCTTCTAATAATATGCAAACTAAAGTTAACATTACAAGATATATGGTACACAGACATAAGCAAAAATACTGACTTACAGTATTAATTAATTTTATTCTGCGTAGCATTGATACTTCGAGCCTCCGTTGTCAAGTGAATAAAGTCGATTACTTCACATTGCTTCTTGGGCTTCGAATCCCGCAGAGACGTTCGATTATCTTAAATGTGAAATCTACCCAGTCTGCTTACAGAAGGTCGATAATTCTACTTGGGATACTCGGTCCTTCTTGAAAATATAAATGACTGGGAAACTCAGGTCTTCTTTGCGCAACTAAGACTGGCATTTTCCAAGTGACACTGACAGAATCGTAGTTTCTTAAAATCGAAACAAAAACAGTGTCACAGAATCGTCAAACCATTTTATAATGATTCAAGGACAAATCCTTCATATCAGAATCTAGTTGAAGGATCGGAACATACTATATGTATATTTTAGACATGTTTGAGACATTGAATACAACGATGTGAACCAGTACAATACAAGTATGATTGCAACTAATCCAGTTAAGAAAAGTGTAGTTTAAACATCAACACAACTTGCCATTTGTACATATAAAAACCTTTCATAAAATAGGTCATTAAATTGACCTATAAATCAATACCAAATACCATCACTTTCAACATCTTTTCCAACAAAGTGTTTGTTTTATCATTATAAGATAAACAGTTTTATTGAACTTTGGTATTTACACTTAACCCGCTGTAAAGATAAAATGCCTGTTGAAGAAACGGCGTAACTAATATTACTCTTAGCATTACAAGTATTATTGAAAATAATAATAAATTCTGAATCATATTAGTTCTGTTGTGTCCCTTCTTGCAATTTACAAAACATTTTTTTGTAGTCTTACATACTGTATATTCTTAATTCTAGGATTTTTACAGGATACACAGTGTAGATTACTCTTCGTTCTAACAGAATATCCGACAAATTCATAGCGCCACAGAATCATGTACTGTATTTATAATTTTGAATTCACCACAAATTCGTTATGAATATATACATGTTTAATGATCAAACTTAGTCTGTTAGCACAATACAACGCCATTTGTTGATCATTTCCATAGTCAATCTTCTCATTTCAAAGGTAAAACACGCGAAATAGAATATATATGTCGGTACATCTATAGCGTACAACTAGAGTTCTCGTATTAAACTGCCCAACAGTAATGACACCACGATAATATACAATGATGACGATTTATGATTTGAATATGACGGGGAATTCGAATCGCCAAGTGTATATCGGTCATCATGCGGCTCTGAAACAGAAACAAATAATTATGAAAACATTAAAACTAGACTTTGATATACACATATACTAGACTGATAGATAGGAACTATGTTTATAGGCACATCATAATCAAACTAATGTACATCTTCCATGTTAACAAAGATAAGTTAAAATGTCTGTATTGAATTAGTTAATTTGTAGTTTACATTGGCATTGATCGAAACAAAATATTGAAACATTTTTTATGATATATGTATTAAAGAAATATGTGTATGTATATTTTCTTCACAGCGAATGGCGCATGCTTGCAATCAATGCTAAACTGTGAAATCCCTTCTTAAAAAAGCTGCATAAAATTTTGATGCGAAACATATTTTTCTCCATACGTACATATGCGTGAAATAATAAAAGCATTCTTTCCTACAACACTTTCGGGAATCGATCATTAAATTATTGAAACAATTTTAACGTTGATAAAATTGATACAATATTTCCAAAAGATGTTATATACATACTAGCTTTTTGCTCGTTTAGGTGAGAGCTGTGTGTAAGAATATAAGAAAACCGTACTGCTTACCTCTCTTATCAGGATTTTTATTAGCTGAAATAAAAATATTCGGTAATTATAAGATATTTAAATCATGCGATGAATTTATGTTGTTTTTTATGTTTTTTAATCCCAGCGAAACATCAATTTTTAAATTCTTAAAATTTATGTATTTATGATATTTACAGTTAATTAGATTTATGTTGAATTCTTAAAAAGCATGTTTAGGCAATTGAGTTTTCAGTTGCTAGTAACGGTATCAAAACGGTATGACTGATGCAACTGGTTGTTTGTAATAGTGCTGCTATTGTTCATAATACACTTTCATTTGATGTGAAGAAACTGAAAACAGTTAATGTGAACGGCAAATTGTGCAATACATAAAACGTGTTACATCACCGTGTGTTTTGACTTGTAAAGTGACATTATGCTCATTTCTTTCACTGTCAAGTTGAGCTGAATTTACCATATATTTTAAACGATTGACTGTTGTAATGATGATTAACCAACAAGTGATACGGGAAATACAATACAATACCAATCTGCATTGAATATGAAAAGACTGCCCCCCTATAGACCCTTTCATTTAAGCGATAACAGTCAGGGAAGAGTTACTTCCCTTACCGGATGTGACGTAAATGGGGGATAAAACTATGCAGGTCGCATAGAATGTTAGCTGAAAATGTTAATTGAAAAGTTAAATGCGTAAATACTGATCGTTAAATTATGATTATAACATGTAAAAATTTACGCATGCATACATAAATTCAATATCAAGACAATAGAAAAAAAATACAAAAACAAAGATTGAGATTTATTCTCGTTACAGAGTGAAACAGCGAAATTTGAAAGTGAATATATTTATTAGATCTAGATTTTCTCTAATGCCAAGATAAAAAGCTAGTAACTAAATCAAATTTTAATATTTTATAAACACCCATACACACTGAAATTGCCTATAATAAATTTAAATGGCCATTCATTTTCTAGTTTTCTGTGTTATTTTCTGTGATTTAGAAAATTCCGGCGTATTTGTGACAAACATGAAAAAAAGATTGCCAATGTCTTTTAATGATTGTTTTTCAAGCTTTAATAGAACTTACTGATTCTTTTTCATTATGCCGTATAAAAATATTTCAAAGAACCAGTGAAGGATATAATTTTATAAATATTCCGGAAAGAACGAAAACCACGTGGCATTGACTTTTATAATTTTAGATTCGCAACAGACGATAATAAGATAATTTTGATATTAAAAATCTATTCTTATGGTTATAAAAATAAAGACCTTTTCCCAGTAACTTATTTCATAGATAAATAGATGTGTATATACATGTATAAGCGCCACTGGGCCGTAACATATTCATGTGTTAATTGTATATACAAGCGGCACTTGGCTGTGATATCATAAATCACCAGGGTGCATTTTTTAGAGTTATAACATTGCATCAGATTACGTCACTTTTGTTAGTTGTCAAAATACTTATGGTCCGAATTTTGTTATTGATCATCCTAGGGACTTTATTGGTCATGCCTTACTGATTTGATACTCGATCCAGAGTCCTACCAACTGTCACAGTCAAAAATACATAAAAAAAATTATAATTCAGTTAATAAAAAATTTTTGTGAAAGTGTTTCACAACTTGTTTTTGTTTGTTTTTGGTGATTTTTTTAAAATATTTGATAAGCAGAGTATGAATTAAAAAGTATCAAGTTGAAAATATTACTTTACCAGCTTAAATATATTGGTGTGATGTACGAGATTTTGAGAGTGCATTTTTTGCCGACACAAATAGTATACAGTCATGTACATTCAAAAGAACTTTTACTTTTAATGCCTTTACATTTTTTTGATATTACATAGATTTATATTGTTGTTTTTCTTTGTCTTAATAATGCTTAAATCAAAATGATTTTTAGTTAACCAGTATCTTGCAATTAATTATTACGCAGCTGTTTTTCGAAACTACAGAATTCTTACATTTTTGAAACTCAAAATATCTTTTGGGTATTGTATATGAGCAGAGACATTATCTATATCTCTGGTATTAGCAAGTTAGTACGATTATAACTGCTTGGTAAAATTTTCATTATTAAGAATCTAACTAAAATGGTAATCATGATCAGTTACCCAGCAATATGGACTACTATTTAAAAAGAACAATCGTTAACCTTATTATAGTAAACATTTTTTATTCATTTCACCATCCTTTTAATGTAATATCTTATTCAATTACACAAAATTTTGAAAATTTCAATCGGCCAATCTTATAAGAGAAAGGATTAAGATCTTTATATCACTCTATTAGTGTACTAAATCGTATCGGCATTGTCCACCGTATCCCCCAATGACGTCATCCAAGGGCGACAACTTGAATACGGTCCTAAATGAAAGGGTCTATAAATTGAAGGTTACGGGTAAATTCCAATTAATATTTACAGGAAATATCCTTGGGCATTGTGAGATATTTATTGACAATGCGAAATAAATTATACAATTGAAAGGAATAATAGAAAAATATAAACATATTTTGACATTCACCGGTTCATCTAAAATTCGTTCTTTAAAGTTATTGTCATATCAATAAAATTCTATATATAATGAATTTTATAATGAGTAAAAAGCCTTGTATTTACTGTTACTGTAAATTACATAGAGAAATATAGAACAAAACATTAAAAACGTTTCAACGTTGTCCTCAATATAGCAGAATAAATTGTTAAATAATTCAGGCACTTACTGTTTAAAACTTGAACACTGACACTAGTAACCTGGAGGTCAGACGTCCGACAGGAATAAGTCCCAGTATCAGACATGCGCACGTCTGTTTTTGTCAAAATGCTTGTAATTGTCCTTGAATTAATGAAAAACTGTTTTCTTAACTCAACTTTTCTATCTGGCACTATTTTTGTACCATCTTTAAACCAGTCTATGGAATCTGGCGGAGTAATAGCTCCTGAAGCATTGCACGTGAGTTTCAATGTTCTCCCTCGATCAACATGTAAAGTACCCGTCAATGTTATTCCTGAAAATAGTAAGCTTAAAAGCAACTCGGCATAGAATGTATGAAATATAAACGTTCGCTTGTTAACAATGCATGTATATTAGTTATTTATGATCGGGTCCATGAAATGTACATTCAGCTGTTTCCTTTTCGAGCTTTCTATTTTATTTGTTTGTTTCATCACTAAATAAACGCACTTTGTATTTAGGAAAGTTATTACGATATTTAATAAAAGACAAAACATATAATAAAACAGTATAAAATATTACTGCATTATCAAAGCAAATATTTCAATACACGATCAAACTGGTTTGATATAAACTATAACCGCAAAATTGCATACTAAGCAAATTGGTGAAGATAAGTTAATGTAGCACGCATTTACGAGTCAATGTAATTTCAATCTTAAATTTTGAAACATCACAGTGAAATTGTGTTGTGCATAAATGTGTCAAAAAGTGCATAAACACACACACAATATAAAATATCTATAAATGCGTATCTATCAGCCAAGTAAATCAGTTAAAATGTTACAGCTAAGTAAATTTCAAGACAACATAACACATGCACCTATTATTATCAAGCTAATTGCCCTCAATATATAGTTATCTACAAAGCAGTGTTTGCAAATATCAATACAGAAGATGATTTTTAATTAAAACAGAAAAAGAATTAGTATGCTAGATAGGGATTTCAGTAAATACGATCGTTTTTATTCTAATATTATCGTTGAGATTATTTTCACATTAAAAACGTGTGAAAGTTATTGTCAATGATTATTTTATGTTGAACGTTGTTAAATATACATATTTGATCTTCGCAATGTTATATTAGTATCTGCGTTCTAAAACATATACAGTAACTAAAACGGAGTTTGTGTTTGGTCATGTTTCTTTACAACAATCCTGAAATTGTGTTCGGGTTACACAAAACCAACTATTAGTTTACGTTGAGACAAATTTTCGAAATAAAAAGGGGTAAAACAATACATTTCAGCTATTGTTCTGTTTTTAAAAAGAACACATTTTTGAAACCTAGAAACAAATGCCATCTGACATTCAATCTTTTTTTTTCTGTTGAAATTTGTAAAACAACAGTGACATAGATACTTGAGACCCGTATTCAATTTTTTTTCAAAGAGATCGAGAGAGATAATTGACAATTGAAGTGTCAGCTTGAAATTTTGTTCACTCCTTATTTTGTCATCGTACTGCTTTCCTTTTGATTTTCTATTTCATTTTGTTAGGGGGAAGTGGACTCGATAACAGGAATGTTGTTTATGACACGCTCCATTTAGCATTATAATATCATGTAATTTTTCAGGATTGCAATAAAGTAACAAAGTATTGTACGGATTTTAGTGAATTGGGTTAATTCTAAAAATGACTTACGCGGCTCAGCGTATGAGAATTCGTCTGAAATTAGAAATAAACAAGTCTGAGATAGTTTGTCCAAACAGTATTTAATACGTTAAATTATGGTTTATATTAAGTGCTTTGTTTTCTTGCTAAAATGAACTGGAAAATTCTTGCTCTTAAGCAATTGGTGTATTGCCATGAACTGAAAGATTTTGCAAATGAATGCATTAAGACAAGAAGATATCACATATTGTATAAAAATAGATATATGGAACATAAAAAGGGGGTACTGCCAAAAAGTATAATTCTAAACAAATGTATACGTACCTTTTACATTTAAGAAAACTTCTTTACGAAGATCTCTGTTCGTAGAGCTAATTTGACATTCATAAGCACCACTATCTGCTGTGGACACATTAGAAATCATGAGGTTCCAATTGTTAGAATCTTCTGTGTGAGCAACTTCAAATCTTTTGTCACTTGTTATAATGACTGTTCCGCTCGTAAGAAAAAGGCTTTCATTCGCCCTTCGCCAACTTATCTAAGTAACAAAAATAAAAAATGAAGATAGATATTTCTTAAAACTTCAAACAATTTAAAAATTGGCACAGGAGACGAAAAAACCTGTATAATTAATCAGTTTTTGAGATATCATGTAAACATCATATAATTATGTTCTTATTTCTTTGAATGAACTTATTAGGGCATGGTTCAATGAAGGTTTGCCTGCTTTTTAAATTTGTCTTTTGACGTCTTATCTGTTATATGCAGGCTTCATAACCTCAGATCCCCTTTCAAAATTTCATTTTATTTAGTTCCGCCCATTGTTTTCTCGTTTAGGGCAAAAGCATTCTTTTACTTGGGGACCATACGCCGCATTTCATGGAATGGCACTACTGTGTCACATTGAAGATTCCATGATAACCGCCGTATGAACACATCTGCGGATGTTTCTAAATTCAAAATCTCACCATTTTCGTGTTAAATGTTGAATTCTGGTTAAGCCGGTGCTAGTGGGCGTGGACGGTAACTTGCACTTTCCAGTACCGTCCATGAACAGGCTCAATCAAACCGAGCCTGCAATCTTTTTTAATTTTGTTGTGTTGGACTTTCTTTAGGGACTCTGTTTTTCTCTATTTCATCCATCTTCAACTTAAATATGTTTTTTAACGCTTGCAAAACCCCCTTTTACACCTTTTAAGAAGCACCTTATGAGAGCGTGTGAATGAATTTTATGTTGTACAATTGTTGATTGCAGACGCAGGACGATAATATAAACTATGTTTAGGTTCTTTTTGATGACCGGTGCTCCACTCCTATACAATTCTTTGTCTTTCATAGCACAAAAGCAGAGTTGACAAAATTGATACAATATCAATAGACATACAGTCGACTCCACTTATAACGAACTCGCTTATAACGAATTATCGTTAGTAGCGAACTAAATCTGACATCCCCGGCTGATTCCTTCTTTAACTTATATTAAATCACATCGCTTAATACGTACTCGCTTATAACGAATTTTCGGCTATAACGAACCATTTTTCAAGCCCCAAATGACGGAAAACATGTAAATTTCCTCGGTTATAACAAACTGTTATAATTAAAATATCGGGATGAGCTCGATTAGAAGCAGTACATGAATAACGCTATCCGATAATTATACAATCGAATGATTGCACAGGTCAGGAATAAAGATTTTTATGAAATGTTCTCACAACATCATTTCCTTATTGTTACGGAAAATTTGTATTTCGCACTCGAATAAATACATGTACCATGTACTTAATATATTGTTTAAAAATGCCCCGCATTTAATAACCGCTGCAGTAAAATAACGGTTACACCGGTAACATGTGAAAAGTATGGCTTTTTCACGGCCAATTCCCCCACCCAAACAAGTCAACACGTTGTTGCTACTTCGCTTGTAGCGAACTTCGGATATAACGAACGATATTTTGATGTCCCATTGAGTTCGTTATAACCGGAGTCGACTGTATTTGCTTGTGTTCAATTTTGTTGAATGTTGGAATTGTCATATATTGTACACACCTATATTTACCGAGTACAAATGTATAGACAAAAAAAATACACACCACTTTTGTACCCAAATGCTTAACAGAACAATAGAGAATGGCCCGTTCACCCTTGTGATAAGTGTAGTTGGACTCTGTTTGTAGGAATTTCGGGGCAGGTGTGGAATACTTAAACTCTTTTCGTCTAAATCCTGCCGCTGAAAAAAAAAACATTTCGATAATTATTGTGTATACTGAGAGTGAATGTTAGATACATGTAAGTAAAAATACGTGTTTTTTATTCGTACGTAAGTTGAATATGATAAAAAATGTGCAATCTGAAGTACAAGGTATAAAATCAGAATTTCAGTATTAAAATACACACTAACGCCAATGATACTAATGTCGGGATATTCTATAAACGTTCATTTTGATATAATAACGAGTAATTTTACGATAAAATGAAACTTACAACAAGTTAAGTCAATTTAAATACGGTAACAAATAAAGACTTTTACGTTTCAATAAAAAAATAATGCGCAAACCATTTTGTTCTGACTTACATGTAGTCTATCTAAATCGGTGTGATTAAAACAAAATGTAAATTTTCTGTCTATAATAGTTTATATCTTTTTAACTAGCGAGAAATTACTATCAATATCAATTAATGGTTTGCGAAAATATGTGTTTTATATCATTAAGGTGTTGGTATTATAAATCTTCACCTGGTGGTAAATGGTATATAAATGATAATTTAAATGCATTTTAACAAATATTCTGGTATCTCTTTGCTTTGAATTAACTTAAGATATAACATACTGATCGAAAGTTAATACCGATTAATAATGTATATATAAAAAAAATTATAATTTAAACATTTACAAGCAACAGACTAATCCCAGCACCATGCCAATATTTTCAAAATTGGAATGTTTTAATATGCGTTTACTAATTAAAGACAGAAAATTGTATTTCCTGTGAAAGGGAGTGAAAGATGAAATAATGTTTATCGTTGAATACAATCTATTTACCATAATACATATGCTATGTACTAAGACTGCCTCTCATTAACAAGTGCTCTTAGAGAATTATCAAAGAACTAAAATGATTACTAATACAAAAATAAAATTATTAAATATTTAAAAGTTGTGACATAGTTTGTGCTAGTTTGTACTTTCAAGCACCACTGAACAAGATTTGGTATTGCATGAGATTTTAATTACTTCGTATCATTGTATCGCCCGATAAAAAGGCAGAAAGATCATTTGTTTACGATACCATTCCTTGTCACATGATATATCAACTATCATTGTAAAGGATTTCAAGCAGTACTTGTTTATATCGAAACATGATTGAAATGTAACACAGTGTCATACAAAACATGACATAATTATTTAACCTTAGTATCACGTCAGTTATTTGGCTTTGCTGTTATATTTGATACCATTTATTAAACGGTACTAACCTATAAAATATTGTTCATAAACCTATAACAAGATGTAATTCAACATATACGTTGATAAGTAAGTCATAAATCAAGTGTATCAAGAGTCAGGAAAACCGAACATATCAAGAAATTACGACTGAAATTGACTGTCGTCTTACATTTTAATGATTTAACAATTGACCAAAACCTAAAAACCAGTAGACTTTTTGGCGAAAATGCACATTTGGATTTCTGTTATCATTTGTTAATGTATTGACGTATTAGTGTATTGAAACAGTTCACGTTTGGTGTACACATCTCTGTAACAAACATTTACCCTACTTGCATTTGTGTGACAAGTAGGAACCAAGAGTGATTCAATAGAAACTTAACACTGTCATATGAATAATTTATTAGCCTGCAACTGTAGACAGCTGTTATCTTTTTAAAAGCACCATTAAAGTGTGTTTTTTCTACTTCTTTTTTGAACTCCAAAATGATTCTCAAAAGCATGCCATTTCTAGGAAAACTCAGATTTTTTCTAGTTTATTCATGATACCTTATCGTAAGTAAAACAGAGAAAAAAGAAAGAAAGTAACCCGGGAATTAATCATAAGAAAAACACATAATCATGGCATGCACACTGTCTTGTACATAAACCAATTATCTACTTTATAAACGTGGATGTTAAACTCGTGTCTGTTGCTCTTGTTGGTATTTTATCTTTATTGTCCAACCACAATTATTAAGACGTCAAATATTAGATTACATGTTTTACTTGTATCAAAATAAAACTTATCATAGTGTCTTACTGAAACATTGTATCTGTTATTAACACATGTGGATATTGCACTTAAACATATATAATATAAACAGTTAATGTGTTATTTTATGCAGGTGCAATGATTTTGCGCCACGGATAACAACAAATATATCTTACACAGATATTCGGAATGTATTCTTTTTCCAAATTCAAACAATAATTTTTGTTCACAGATATATAGCTTAAAATTTTAAGCATAAACAGCCAGTACCCAGAAACTAATGACTTGATTATTCTTAACTTATTGTGAAATGTTCTTGGTAAAAACTCCTTATTGAGATAATCATGCATTACCAATATAAATAACACAGTCTTAATGGTTCTAGTAATTAACCCTTTCGATAAAATATTTATCATCACAGATGGTACACAATCGTTTTACCGCTGTAATTCTAGGAGCATAGTGTACACGTATATGATGATTACAAGATAAATAATTAAAGCTTTGTCTGACATTTTAACGCCATATTGGCATAGTATTGACACCATCAAATGTAACATATGAGAGGGTTAACTAATCGTTCGCTCTCCGTCTGTCTCGTTGTATGCGAAAGGTGTATATTTCCAAGTGAATCAAACTTTATCGTATAAATAGGTCGTGCCAAATCACGGGTAAATTTGCCTATAGTTTGAATACAGTCAGCTATTATAATTATAAAAACTTAAGCGATATAAACTGTTATTTTCTTTTTATTCTAAAGAATTCAGAACAGGATTTGGCAGTGAATCTTACATTTTCTTCATTCGATAAGAGCAATCATAATTTCTCAATACTGTATCTAGAGCAGACATGAACAGCTTTTATTAAATAAGCTATATATCATTATACCAGTGACAATTGAGCATTATATGCATTTCGTCTTCTATCCCATTTGTACATACTGGACAAATTATGAAATTTACATCCAATGGTACATGCTCATCATGAAATTTTCTTCAATATAAACTGCATTCAGTTGTTTAGTATCTTTAAATAAGTAATCATTGCAAAACAATGTCTAGTAATCCTGGCACATATTTTATACGCTGGCATATCTTACTTTGTGGTGAAGAGCCAACATTTTTATTGCAGTTGTTACCACAAATTACATTACGAGCTTGTCTAGATATAATTGATAGATTTGAGATGATGTTACTGTATCGTTCTGTGACGGATTTATAACAAAATTGACACTAAAGCAGTGTGTACATGGTTGGTATACTTTCTGTGTTTTCTTTAGATGTTAGGTAATAAACATGAATGTGAATTGATCACATAGGCAGTGTTTTAATTGATCATTTATTGGATCATGTTTCTCGACTATTTGATGATTATACGGCAGTATTCTATAGGAAAATATATTAATAGTGCCGAAATAACTTTGAATTTCAAAAAGATATAATACGGTCAATATAAATAGAAAATGAGTCAGTTTTAGCCAGTTAAATGTTACATGGTGAATACAATATTAATACATATAACCCGTGACATAATCCTCCAAGCTATTGAACTTTACCCTCTTCTAATTTCTAATGGGTATATAGAACAATATGAATTAGAAATCAAATTAGAGTTATACCGTCACGGTCCCCGTTAAGCGTAAAGTGTCACAAGGTGAGAAAAATGTGAAAACATGTGTTGCCTCACCGGGAATCGAACCATGTATCCTCGGAATATTGTCCCGCGGCTCTACCGATTGTCAGTATCATGTCACAAAGAAAAGAAGTATCATTATGTACACTATTGAATATTTGCACTTTTTCAAATAATATAATTAGTATTATTAAAGGTATAAATGCCTTTAATATATTATGATCATTTTAACAAAATGCTTACTGGTAGGTTAATAAACACATGCTCATCAACAAAATAGTCTAATTTCCAAAACACATACATTAATATGATTAATACTGTAGATATTTTATAAATTATGACTTCAATTAGATGTGAGCTTTTTATCATGCTGCTATGTTGAAATCACAGTTTGTTCCTTTTGTATACAAACTACACTTAGACGCACGGTATATGCATTTGTATCATAAATTATTTCTGGATAAAATGTAACGCCACAAGGTCTCTTTAGATTTTGAATCGTCAAACAAAATTATCAGAGTTATAGATGATGTATGTAATTCTTAAACCTTACAAATGTTATAAGGGCTTTTAATGAGGTTTTTTTTCACATAAAAATAATGATATAGGCATTCCCTTATACAAGCAGAGTTATTGTTTGAGATGCAGACATTCACATATTAAATGAGTACGTATTTATATGGTATTTTAAGTCGTGATTCAACCAGTGCTTTAAGTTGGATATCATAAACTGTTGAAAATAGCAACTTCCCCCCCAGGCATTGGTCACGCGTGTCAGTCGTTAATAAAGTATTACTTTTTTGATAATAATATAGTGAACAATGGCATATATTGACATCTTTGTTGTGTAAAGTCTAACTCCGTTGCTTGTAGCACTCAAAGCTTTGCATGCAGACTCTGTTTAATGAAACACATTACCCATATGTGAACTGGACAAAGAGATGTGTTAGTACGCAATTAAAAGCATGCAGTTATTGTTGTAAGGTTTATGTTGTCATTACTAGATGATATGTAGATTGTAATAAAATAATACACTAAGTAGTCCAACAAAGTGATATAAGTTTGTATGTACTTGAATGTCTTTTGCAAACTCTTTTTACATATGCCTTAAAAAGTAAGAAGTCGTAAAATGAAAAATTTTAATTTTCGTAAAATGGTGAGCGTATTTATCGTTATTACACATGTATAAACAGAGAAGAAATACCAATTGTCTTTGTCATAATAAGTCATGAAAAATACATGCATCAAGGATATTTTCAATTTTATATTCTATAAGATTACAAATAAGTAGTGTTATCTTTTTTTTTAATTCTTTCTTTTAAATAATATTTTATGTCCTATTAAAGTTTCAAAAATTACATTCATTTGCTAATATATACATGTACCTGAGTTATCTTTTGTTTGCGTTTAAGCAATTCGTAAAGTTACGGTTATAATGCATTTTGTGTGAAAGACAGAAAACCACTTCGTTTTTACATTTTGCTGCTTTTGTCACAGATTGTTTCACATCCGACGCTTTGTTATTCTGATTTCTAGCATCTAAAATGTTCTCAATCCGTAACATTTTAAAACAATACTTTGCCCTTTTGCAAAAAGAAAAAAAAGCATTTGTTAGTCTAAGTGTGCCTTTATTGATACATAAGTAAAAAAAACACAAACCTTAAGTTTTGCTCGGTATGTTAATTTATATATCTTAATGACGAGTCATTCAAAAGAGTTTTATTAACAAAAGCAGACAATCTAAACAAGTGTAAAATGATCTGTAAAATAATATCAAGATTCACGCCTGCATATGAGATTAAGTTGTATCTGTTTTGTTTGAAAATATATATTGATTACAATACTAAAATTTAAAAATAGTAAATATCCTTTATAAAAGTGTGGAGGTTTTCAGAACTTTTAACTTTTATAATGAATACATGCTTTCTCTTTTCAATTGTCTTTTGATGAAAATAACATAACTTGAATACAGAAGGTGGAAATCATTTTCTTTTTTCTTAGATTGATATAACGTGTGTAAATGAATAAAATACATTTGTTAGATATCAAACATGTTGGAGTAAACGAATACAACAACACATGTTATAAAAAACACAAGTCTGCAAATACCTGTATGTATAGAAATCATTGAGGTTCAATTTAGCAGAAGACAAATAGTTCTGGCATGACAGAGTTACGACGAAAACATGAAAGAAAACAGGAAATATCTTAATTAATAATTACATCTCTTGATCTTATGAAACAATCTCTTGAAGTAATGGGACGTTAAAACTGTTGTAAAAACAGACATTTCTGTTAAGTGTGTTTTGTTAATTACTACATTTGATTATGTTAAATCACAAAAAGATACTAATTACACAAGTAGATTTATGCTAACAAACGTATATCGTTCTCTGTAAGAAGATATAGGTAAGTGGGTGTAAATAAATATGGAAAAGAGCACACGAATACAAATGATAGCCTGAATATATTTGTGATGGTTAGGTTTTTATACTATCTGGATTAATGCACAATTAAAATTGGGCGGAATGCGACACTCAATCGCCAAGGTTAATCCAAGCTTCGATGAAAGTACGAGAAAGTAGGTTAATATTAATTAGTGAGGAGAAGGTCGGGTGAGAGGGAGGAATTTAAAGTGTAGTGCACTGTGGTGCAAAATCGTGCATTACAGTTCATTGTAGTAGGAAGGTCGGAAATATATACGTGTAAAGAATGAGGAAGTACCCGACGGTTCAAACAATGACTAGTTAAACGCTTACGCACCTTATAATGTTATACTTCTTCTCATTGTTTAAATTTTTCTCATTTATTTGTTTCCAAACACTCGTGTTTCACACCGTAGGAAGCATATTATCATGGATTTATTGACCAAAAATATCTAAAATAAAATCATATATATCTCTTAAGTTGTGTTGGGTAAAACAGTCATTAACTGATTTCTGTGACATCCATATAAAAATAATTGACTATTCAATAAACCAAATTATACAGTTAATTGTATCCAAATAATAAAAATTGACGAGTGATTTTCGAGACTGTGGATGAAAAGATTATAGGTTTATTATACCCCCCACACGAAGTTCAGGAGGGGGGAGGTATATAGGAGTCAGCTTGTGTGTGGGTGGGTCGGTCAGTCAGTCTGGTGGTCCGTCGGTCTATCCACATCATGGTTTCCGGACGATAACTATATTTTGGAACGAGGTATTGTAAGGTAACTTGGTGTATAGCAACCTTATGACTTATGTAGAGATCCAGGTTGGTATTGCATTTGGACCCCCTGTGGTCAAGGTCACCGTTACTAAAAATTGAAAAATGGTTTCCTGAGTTAGGAATGAGACATTGTAATCAAACTTGGCGTACAACAAACTTATATGAAGATCACGGTTGGTATTGCATTTGGACCCCCTGGGATCAAGGTCAAGGTCACTGTTACTAAAAATAAAAAAAATGGTTTCCGGACAATAAATAGAGTAAGGAATGAGATATTGTAATCAAGCGTGGTGTATAGCAAACTTATGTGAAGACCCCGTTTGTTTTTGCATTTGGACCCCCTGAAGTCAAGGTCACGGTTACTAAAATAGAAAAATGGTTTCCGAACAATAACTAGAGTTAGAAATGATTTATTGTAATCAAACTTGGTGTATATCAGGTTAATATAAAGACATCGGTTTGTATTGCATTTGGACCCCTGGGGACAAGGTCAAGGTCACCGTTACTAAAAATAGAAAAACAGTTTCCGGATAATAACAAGAGTTAGGAATGAATCAAACTTGGTGAACAGCAAGCTTATATGAAAACAGGTGGTTGGGATTGAAATTAATTAAAATATTTTTTTGAACACAGTTGATTCTTCATTAAATATAGGTTGAATTCAAATTTTTCTTCAGACCACTTATTTTTCAAAAAGTCAAAGCTGCTGGTGGGGTATAAATCACCTTCAGTAATAGGTCTAGTTTTTGTCTTTACTTGAAAATTAGTATTCTTTAGAACTTTTTTTTATGTTATAGAACTATTATTATATCTAAGAGATAGAGCAAATATTGAAAACGTCCCGCGTTAATGCAAAGTAAAGTTTTCTTAAGAAGCTTTTCTTAAAAGCTTTTAAATCAATTATAATGTGAAATGTAGATGTAGATACTATGATAAACTGGTATAATCTAATATAATACCGATTACATCTCAGCAGAATTTTGAAAAATGCATCATTTATATGGCTTTTAGATGTGGTTCATAAATATTAAAACAAAGAAATATGAGTAAATTAAATGAAAAATGACCAGTCATGTTTTTATGATGACAGAAATTAGACGTTCCCTGTCTTTTTATGTTAAACTGAACTTTGTATTCCTTAAACTAAATATTTTCATACTGAGGACTGTTGAAGCCAGTGCTTAAAATAAAAATTGTCTACGCTGTTTTTGCATTTTCATGTAAATCACGTGATCAGACTCTATAATCATTGACGTCAACTGGTATCAACTATTAGTTTTCTTCCTCTCAAATACATTTTCCATAGCACAGAAAATGAAAACTCTATCAAATTCGTTTTGTTCACGCGTAATATGTTGTCTCCTAATTGTTTTCGACAGGATGGTGTAATGTCTCTGGTTTATATAAAATAATCATCAACTTAAAGCACTCTAGTTAAATCGATTAAAAAACATTAACGAATGACAACAAATTTTCTTCAAATCTAAAGTAGACGACTCACTGTTTTCCAGATACATGTATTTACTGAAAGCGTCATTCTTTTGCCATATAGGTTCCTTTTTTAAGCAAATGAAAAGACATTAACTCATATAATGCACACACTTGGTGCATGTATGGATTCTAACATTAGATATAAGTGCCAAACAGATGTTGCTTCAGTTATGGTGAGGTTTCTGTGAAAGGCGATGTATTTCTCATATATTGCATGACGTACATTTTACTTATTTGAATCCTATAAAGCGGTCTGTCATGTGAAGCTTTTAGACATGAAACGTGCACCATATTCAAGCTTCCCAAAATCATAGCTTTTTGATGACATTCTATTGAGTTATGAAAGTTAAAATGTTTCTGCAATTCCAAGCCATTCCTAATTATGAAAATCTTAACTAAAAGATCAACACATCACTCTTAAAAGACATCATCATTGGTTTGTTGCAGAAAACAGAGTAATTCAACAAGTGAAACAAGATTTTGTCGAGCTAACAAAATAAATAAACTGCGGTTTCTCCTTTGTTTATATTTCAAATGTTGCTGTTTTTGTGTTTTTGTTTGCTTGTTGTAATTTGTTGTTGTTTCACTGTCTTTGATTTCCGTTTGCTGTTCGTTTTTGAATTTTAGTTTCTCTTTTTAGCTTAACTGCTGTTCTTTTAGATTTCTTTCTTATAAATAAACATTGTGTATAAATCGCTCAATACAAATCGACTGTCCGATACATTGTATTAATTATTTTATTTAGCGATTCAAGAATTATAAAAAATATGTTGACTATCCTTACTATTACATAAAACTACATTAAAGTGAACGCGAAGATTAATATTCAGCTACATTGACATAACATATACTGTCCGATACATGTTAAGAGGTAACAATAAAAGTAACAATTATTACATTTCCTTAAGGAAATGCTACTACTATATCACAGTAGATAAACGAAATCACTGCACCCTGTGTTGCGAGCCTATACAATTGAATTGCACCTTGTCTTGTGATTACAAGCACTTGCTACTTTCGGTCACTGTACCTGTCGTGGGTCTCTATATTTAACTTTTATATTTCAAGCTATGACCGGAAGTAGTCTTGCTTATAACAAGTTTATTATAACTAACATCTTTATGATTGGTTTCTGCTAATAGCTTCAATGAGTCCATGGGTTAGAGAAATAGTTACTATGCAGATATTTCGAGTTTTCATTTTTATTTATTTATTTATTTTTTTGTAACTCAAGAATACTTTGTACTCGAGTAAAAGTTTAGCTGTATTGGTCAATACAGGCAACGGTGCTTATCTGCATAAAATCTACTAACTAATAAGATATATCTGTTATTCTAGCGCTACAATGATGACTACTGTTAAACCACGAGAAGCTCAATTTGGAAAATGCTTGTAATAGTGGACCAAAGCAAAACGTAAAAACAACAAACTTATTACTGATATTAAGATATATGTTGGCGACAATGGCCAATAAATGAATTTCAGAATATTTCCGGAACTCAGCATAAGAGGCATGAATAGTCAATGCCGATTATAACATTTCTTTTTAGTAGAGCTCTTGTATTTTGTTTACTTTGCTTGCAAAACAAAAAGTGTGTACTTTTCAACGAAGACATCTTAAAATCAAATAATAAGACGAATCTCTGTTAATCTCTATGGACAGCTAGCGACTTTAATTACGTCAATTGCGACGTCACATGTTACATGATTTCCCTCAGTCAGCCGATATGACTTTTATTAGACTTATAATCGATCACTCGACGTCATGATCAGTTTTAATAATAGGTTCAAAGATCTACAATCGCTGTTTTTCAGTATTTAGTAAATCCATCAACTCAATTTTGTTGCTGAAGATTTTTTTTAGAGTTAAGCACTGGCCTTTTTTCTTAAGGAAATGTTACAAAATGGCATATTTTCAAGTAAAACGATTTTCTTAAATCTGGTGCATTCACTGTTGGAGAATCATGAATGAAAATACCAAAGAAAATAACATCAAGAAGAGGATAAATTTTTGATGAGAACATTGGGTAATTCAGTCTCATAACGCATGAAATTGCGATGTTTCCTCAAACACTATGAATATTTATATTCATTTAATCTGGCGTGTGCGTCTCAGGCGGGATTTTGCATCTTTTTTCTCCAGAGTTATATCTTTTAATACTTAGTCTAAGAGAATTGTAAATTGTTAAGAGCACAATTACGGTCGATGTCATTCTATTGTCTTATGATGCAATAACCTGCTATAAAATTATTATTTTAAATGTAAATATCATTAAATATAGTTATATTTCTTGCAGAATTTTTAACATCTCGAGTAATCTGAAATTTAAAACCAAGACTGGTAAACATTTTAAACTGGAATGAATTCAAGTTAAGCTTTAACTCGAATAATATCAAGTTGTGCACTTTCAGAAATAAAAAACGAAAATGTATCAATTAAAAAAAAATATGTGCTTATATTTCCTACATTCTCTCAATATATCGTACATGTCCCGATCGGTAAAAACAAAGTAGGCGCTAAGTTAACATTGACACATGCGCCTTAAACATGGTTCTTTTTTTTCTTTCTCTGTTTTAGTAGACGTGTTTCTTAATTTTCATTAAAATATTATAAATCTGGAATCAGAATAAAACTGACATTCCTATTGTTATCTCAAATTGCCCTTTTCATTTGTAATTTCCGCTATCTTTTTACAACTGATATTTAAAACCATAGTTCTGATATATGATAACTGTTTAATCTAGAATAAATGAGAAAAATATTGTCTAAAAGCCAGTCATACAAAGCCAAGACATCAAACCTGAAAAACAAAGACGTATTTTTTTATTAAGTTTTAATTTCTAGATATTTTTTTTTGAAAGTAATTAATGTTGGCGAATTATTCTTTAACAAAGACACTTGATGTGGTAGACAATATACATGTATATCCGAATAATGTCTGATACCGAAAAAAATGTACGAGTAATGTACGAAAGTGAATCTAAAATCATTATCTTATAATTATACTGACCCTCTGCAAAAACAAGAATATTACGAAAGTGAATCTAAAATCATTATCTTATCTATAGACTTCAGTCTATGATACCTTAGTATTAGTAGTTAGTAATTGCAGTTGACTACTTATGTTTTACTATTTATCGTTAGTATTTAATACTTTTTGGATAAAGAATTTAAATCAAATGCAGCTAGTCATGCAGTTCAAAATATATATCTAAAAATATATCACGGTAAAAGAGTTTTCTAGAAAGTATTTTCAATTTGTTTTGATAGAAATGATCACTTGCTTGCCACTTGTCCAGTTAGGAAGTGCAAAATGCAGGTACTAAACGTTATGGCGCCTCCGTTTCGGTGCAAGACTACTCTATGTATTTCTTATAATTACCATGCGGTTACCAGTGTCACATGGAACCTTGGTAAGTAACATTGACAGCGGAAAGTATGCCAATTCTTTTTCTCCTGATACTTCGTTTTCATAAGAATATTGTTAATCGTATAGGCATTTATTGTCGTTTGTTACTCTAATACCCAACGACTCCTGACTTTAATATAAGACTGGAATATTTATTTGACATCAATTGTATGTAAATAAACATAAGCCAAGTAAATGTTGAATGTACATGTTTTATTATTATTAGCGTTAAGAATAGATGGAGTAATGCTATTTTGTTTGTTTGTTTGTTTATTTGTTCGTTTGTTTGGATGTTGTTTATTTAGAATTAATGGCCTATTTACATAGATAATTACGTTATGTAACTACTGCCGTTCTTATGTCGATGCGCATATTCTTACATACAGTAGTATTTTTCTCGTGAGTCTTAACGTATGTAACGTGACCAATCTACTAAGTTACCAATCTACCAAGTTAAAGAAAGCATGCAAACGATTGTTTGAAAAAAAATTGTAAAATGATTTATTGTAATAAAAGAGCTGACCCGTCTTCTAATTTTGAACCCAATAACGTACGGTTCGAATATCAATTTATGTACATTTTTTTACATACTTTAATTTTGTCCTGGAAAAACTAAATTATGACAATATACATTCTACCCGCATTTTCTTTATGATTTACATATATTTTAGTGCAATGATAAAATGAGATTTCATGCCAGATTTTATTCATATTATTTGACTTATATCAGTGTTGATTTCACAACGAAGCAAATCCTTCTTTGTGTTACCTACTTTGAAGTATACAGGTTTAAATTATGTTTTCTAATGTAAACAGTTTTTAACACTTTAGGCAGAAGTATTAACATACAAAAGAGCCAAAATATGTGCACTGCACTCTAAGCTGCTTCGAATGCAGTCATGCATGTGATTGGATTACACTTTAAGTATATTCAGCAATGTTACGGTACTTAATGGTTGAATTCAATTTCCATAGATTAGGTAAAACTATTTCAAGTTTGTACATACAAATATTCAGCTGACTTTTATGTTAATAGCAAGGCCTACCGTTGCATTAAAGGTCACGGATTTTGTTTACATATATTTATATAAATATAAAAAAATAAAAATAATGACAAAGTTGATATGCTTATCACATATTGACCAAGAATGAGCAATGTTGTTTTATTCCTCTAGATACTTTACATTGATTATATTATTATCCTCTCACACATTCTTTGAATAAATTCAAATGTACGTAAACTACCAGTCCAATAACATCGCCAGTCAATACACATTTAAAGCCTCTATAATAGCAAGTGGTAACGGTCAAGGGAGTTAAAATTTGTTTCAGATCTTTTCTTACTTTGTTAGCTAGAGTATTGTCCCTTGCGAATTTAAAGCGTTTAATATTGTTTGACACGCAATTTCTAACACCAAGGTTTCTGTGACAGGTTTATTTATCGAACAATTAAAAGAAACCACAATAAAGTAAAATAATCAAAAATTTTTAGTATAATTGTCTCTCTGTAAACTGATATTTAATTTCAAATGTCAAAATAATATTAAGTCCAGACATTATAATATTTGTATTTTGCTGAAATTCAGTTTAAATGCTAGGTAATAGTCTTAAATGTCACTCGAGCCATGAAATAACATAGTAGTGCGGGAAAGTATCTTTATCATAACTATCATTATTTACAATCAGTAATGAGGTCGACATATTTAATTACATATTGCATTTGCCTAAATATCATAGTGTTTTTTACTATTTATTTCTAAAAATATGGTGTATTGCGATAGTCCCGCGAGTTCGTTTACTTTATATCAGTTACGTTCAGTTAATATTTCGCTGTTTTCAGTTATGTATGTTGAAACAATGGAATAGTTTAAGAATGAAATTGAATTTTTATGAATGATAATAAGCTATACACATGGTTGAATGCAAGATAAAGTGCTTTTACGGTAGCACGTTCAATCATACCATAAAGATAACTGTAACATAAATAAGTATGCGTTTAATTATAGCTAATCTGACTTATTAAAATATCCTGATAGCTTACAGTTTATTTCACTTTTACTTCACCAACTGTGTCAACATATATAATCTGTTTATTTTAGTTTGAAATATACACCAAAAGCTTTGGATTGCAGAACAAAAAGATGCGTCTAATATTGGTAAAATTTGAATAGTTTCTATAAACGTTCACCTTAATAGCCACAGTCAGTATGCGTCCTCAATCATGCGCCCCATTTAATAAATACACACATCCGAGCTATCAAATATCTCTACATCAAGTCATAATTTCATTTCACTTTCATAGCAAAAAATATTGATTACTCGCTCCATTGATTTTAATCAGCTCAAGTAAATATCAAATAAACATTCATTCGTGGAAATAGAGGAACGTATTGGTCATGCCTGGTACAATATACGGATGGGTTTTTAAAGTTAAGGATGGGTTTCACTTTATGAACTCAGTACCTATTTTAAAATATTTATACTTTCGGGAAGATTTATTAACATATATGATACAGTACCACTCAACGTGATTTATTAATTATTTTTATATTTATTTATTTTTCTTTATTTGTTTGTTTGTTTGTTTGTTTTTCGTTCGTTCGTTCGTTCGTTCGTTTGTCAATATTCATTATTGTCAACAGTTCAATAAGTATCCTTATACTGTTCGAGTCACTAGTCGTAATTTTGAAATAGACCCTATTCTTAAACTGATTGGTGTTTTGTTAAATAACATAATGCTGATTTACTTGTTCCTATTTCTTTCAAACAGTGTCAGTCTATTCTACTCACTTGTGATAAAGTAGGATTTTTGCAATTGATTTGGAATAAGTGCGCAGCTCTTATCACTTAGATATAAAATTCTCAGACTTCTTGAGAATATCTTACTTTTCATTTTAAAGCTTGAGAAAGCCACTTGGAAAGCATGCTATGAAATTTAGGATAGCTAAATGGACCATTTACTTTGTTACAACTGCTTTCAAATGTATGTACATAAAGAAAATGACAATCGCAATTCTTCTATAAATAACTGTATCTTTAAAAGAAACAATTACGTTATCATAAGGCTATAAAAAGGTGAGAATAAAGGAATGTATTTCAGAATTTTTGCGGATATATTATTGTTTAATATCAAATAACACACAGTAAAACGGGGGTGGGGGTCTTACAGTCAAACCTCCTAAAACTGTAAAATTTCAATTTACTATTACTATTTAATGACTCGCCATCACAACTTAAGAAAACGGGCGATTTTTGTGAAACCAAATGAGTTGTCAATGTAAAAAAAAAATACAAAAAAGAAATCATTCCCGTGAATGTTCCTTAAAGACTTAAAGAGTGCTATTTTGATTACTTTCTGCAGACAATCAGAACTGTCCGAGGTTACATAAAACCAGTTGTGGTTGGAGAGAAATCTCTTCCTCGGGGCATATTAGAATTATTTTGTTCGAATTTCTTTGTTCCTCAGCCAAATTAGGTTTTACACTAGTACGGAACACGTCTTTATTTCGGGAAGCTATTGGTGGGGATTTATATTCACATTACAATTAATACGATTATACGTAAAATAATCTTGTAATGTCTTACACACGTGATTTGTTTTATTTAAGCCTTTGTTGCGGAGGACGATCCCTCATAACCCTCAGCGCAATTTTTCGTTCCATTCAATTAAAATGTTTTACAGAAAGATGATAAAAACTAGTTCAATCCATTATCTGCCGTTCCGCCTTTTTTGTTAATTTAGAAAAAGGGAAACTGTTTAAGAAGGAAATCCCTATTTAACGCCGGTTATCCACAAATATTTGTTTAACTGGTTAGTCAATAGCAAAATGGTGCAAACAAAGCCAGTTTTAAGGGTTTTTTTGTAATTTTAAAGAAATTTAAAACGTTGAATTATTACTTGATATGATGTTACATTTTTATATGATATACTATTAAAGCTAAATAACCCCTTTACCCTGAACAGATAAACTTTTTTTTTCATTGCATTGGTCAATTTAGGATATGAAAATTGTTTTATCGTTCGCTGGCACTATTTTTCTTTTCAATCACGATTGAGGTAAAAAAAGAAAATACGGAGGAGTAAACGTGTATTAAAGAAAAAATGTCGGTAACGCAAAAATGCTACTACGGTTACACCTATGATAAATTAACGAGGTAAAATAACATCTTAGCTAGATTGAAATAACATCATTAGATCCGAATAAAAGATTGCACAATGTTGAGATGTTAATCACGAGATATATTTCACTGATTTAATCTAAATCAGACAATACGTACAACCATGTGATACGTATCAAGCTAATAGGTTTTTTGTTATTGTGTTAACATAGCCTACATCCTTTATCCAAGGTTTGAATTTCAGCGTATATAACAGTCATTCGGGATAAGAAATAATTCGGTGTAAAAACAGACTCGCAGAAAAAAAGAGATTGAATCGCTCCAAGGAAAATAAATATTTGTTAAAAGAAAATTGATTAGCATAATTTGAGTAAAATATAGGGGTCTTTCTGAATCACAAGCAGCATTCTTTTTCAGATTAACAATTTGATGGGGGAAAAATGTCATTACAGAATTTACAAAATTGTGAAAATGCAGTTAAACATATCCAGTGCTCAAATCATCAAATGTGCATTCACGTGTACTTATAGAGAAACATTTCTCAAACTTAAGGAAAATATTTTTAAAAAAAATTAATATTGTTTAGATTAGGATAATTTTTTATGTAGTTTTGATTTTTTCCCTTTACTTTTATTTTTCATTTATATATTTTAAATATTTATTTTATATTAACAATAGTAGTTAACTTCTGAGTATAAGAGTATTCGAGAGTGTTTCAATGAGCTTATAGCTTCCAAAACAATTGAACTAAAATAAATTTGTATAGATTATAAGTGCCCACGAAGAAAGTCTAGTGCTTAACTACTAATTGCAGTGAAACTGAATTTGAAATAAATAAAATTATGATTAATATCTTCACCTACCATTATCTGAAAATAGTAAGAATAATAACGATATGATGACGATCCTTCCAGAAGAAACTGTCCTCAAAAATTTCAGCCACTTTATCATCTTGCCGGTTATTCCAATTTTTATTGTATCACATCGTTTATTTTTGCTATGCGTACATAACCAAACGTGTGCACATTAAATATAGATATTCCCAATTTACATATAAAAAGTCACTATTTTGACACTTAATTACTCCATGAAGAGACTCTCTGTAGGATATCCAAAAGTTAAATCCATTGTCTACGAATATCTGAAACAAAAAACTAAATACCAATGTAGTGTGGCATAGGTCACAAGTCTTAGTCAGACGTGTATTGTTTAATAATCCGCACAGAGTAAATGAAAATATCACAACTTTTCAATACTGCGAGAATAGAAATTATCACTTATATTACGTAAACATGTAGCAGAAAAAAATATTTATTTCCATCAAAACAAAGTCAATGACACAAACAATATTCCTTTAATTTAAATATAATTTTGGTATTTTTATTTTACAAAAAAAAAAAGAAAAAAAATGTAATACCATTAAACACAAGTATCTGTAATTTAATATCCCGTTACATGCATTAATAACTCTCGACGCCACTTTATCACAAGTTAATCTTTAATCCAGTGAAATGCTCCACCTAAAAGCTTATAAACGTAAGAGCGCCTGGCTATTTAATTCAATAAATCATATTTCGACAGTGCGCGCCGTTGATCTTATTCATAAAACGCTTGATTGAACAGTGCACCGCCGCGTCTACGTGTTTTGCACGCTGAACATCCAGTCGAGTTCAAGATACCGCATTAAACAAATATAAACTGATCCTAACATGCGATTACATTTATAACTCATTCCATAACAAACACATTTTTACAAATATTGGTTGTACTGCTACAGCAGAATGTTCACGGCGAGCTCTATTCTGATTACTTTCCGATGCAAGCATCGTAATATCTCCTACTTGTACACAAATGCTGACGGGAGATTTGACGAGCCAAGTATGTCTTTTTTCATTCTTATTTGAATACAACATAGGCAATTCATTTTGTTTGGTCTAATCAATTCCCGCACTTCCATTAATTACAACCACAATGATCCCAAAAGGGAAATGAAACAAATTTCCCACCGGTACCTATGCAAAAAAGTCTGAATTTCATTGTAATTGTGGTAAATTATCAGTTTGCAGACCAACTTAAATATTGGTGTCATAAAACGATGCGGCAAACAAATTGACTGTTTTGAATTTCACCGCTCCTCTTATGACAGTCCCATGCGGCGAATTTAATGTTAATTTAAACAGGAACGTAACCCTAATTGGTCAAATAAACAGTAGCCGGCAGATGTTTACTTTGTCCGGCGGTCGATAGCCCCAATTGTGGCGATCTCTTTGATGCGTATAAAAATTTGTTTAAAAACAGCAAAACTAAACAGTAGTTTGTTATACGAGTATCTCTAAATGCAAAAGTAATTATAAAAGTCGGAGTCCTTTCTGTTTATATATTTGCATAATATTATAATCTCTACCAACATGTAACTGGTATATGTAAATGTCCTTTTCTAAAGTACATGTACAACATTCCGTTTAAAAATCACAAAACTAGAAGTTATATTCTTCAATGATTAACAAAAAAAAAATATTTTGCAATCGCAAAACTTTTAGTAATTTTACGGATTATTATTCAATATCACATGATGAAGTCCTCGAAACAGGAACATTTATTTATATAAAACGCATTTATATTCGCTTAAAGAAATACAAAGATCCGGATATTTAACACTTTAAATTACTCGTGTTACATAATGACGGGCTACTTACATGCATTGCATTTTTGCGTTTCTGTGAAATCGTTACTTCGAGTTAATAAATGTAGGAAATGAAAGGATATAAAATTGTGCAATTTAAATGTGAATAAGATCAAATACCTATTACAATTACGTAAGAGTGTCCAGCAGGTATTTGTTTACATGACCGTTTCAACTTCTTTAAAATTGTGGGTAGTATCACACGTACGCTTACGTGATTTGAATTGATTTTGTAGTCTAACGTTTATCAATATAAGTTCGTAGATCGACATTTTTTTATTCAAATTCATTTCACGCATATTGCTGAAAGTATGCAATGAAAGGAAAATTTCATGACGTATTGGCTGGATCTTATTGTTTGCATACATTTGTATCCCCTGCGGGCTTGTTGGAATGCAACATTACATACTCAAGTTAAACTCTAGAAACCCACCAGAATAGCACATGAATGTTATATTCCCTTATATTCCCTACATGCAACAATTTGAGAATATACATCCCCTATAAGATTCAAAAACAGCAAGATTTATTATATTTACCCGTATATTATAACATGCTTTGGTACAGCACACCTCCATTTTTTTAAAGAATGTTTAACATTTAACTTTTCAGCCTTTCATTATTATCTTTGTGTTTTTGCCAAGTTGTCTGTGGTTGAGATTTAGCTATAACCTTATTTATTCTTTAAACTTCTTTCATTTTGAACTTGTGTCTGATTATTTTTTTCAGTTACAAGGATATGTAAAGATGTCATTTCAACGCAAGAAATAAACGTTTCTTTTATTTAACAAAGGCCACAATTTTAGAGTTCCAGATTATATAATGACAACGCAATAATGAGGCGTAATATGTTAATATTACTTGCACATGCGCATACTGTACACATCGCTATGCATAGTTAAACAAACTGAATAAATACTGGCACGGACCGACATCTTAAAGCATGAAAAAATGTGTAAAAATTACTTATTTTGCATTACTTAAAACGATCGGACCGATATTAAAAAAACCCTTACTGATAACCGTACTTAAAAACATAAGATGTGCTAGTACTGAATTGCACGATTATTTAGGGAAAAAACAACAACATGTTTTTAGTTGTCAATCTTATGAAGAACTGAAGTATGAAGAAAAATTATTAACAAACATTATAATTGATTTTATATAGTTTTTATAACTATATAATTATACCTTTTCAATATAAATGAGCCGTGTCACGACAAAACCAGCATAGTGGGTTTGCGACCAGCATGGATCCAGACCAGCCTGCGCATCCGCGCAGTCTGATCAGGATCCATGCTGTTCGCTATAAGTTTCTCTACTTGTTATAGGGTTTGTTAGCGAACAGCATGGATCCTGATCAGACTGCGTGGATGCGCAGGCTGGTCTGGATCCATGCTGGTCGAAAACCCACTATATTGTTTTTGTCGTGACGCGGCTCAAATAGTATCCCTGCCATGTATATTGTGTGTGGTCCTGATTTCATTATCATTGCTTTATGAAACTAACGTGATCATATAAGGTTAAAATTTAATGGTACATAAACAAATGTTAAAAAATACTAATTTTTCAAAGAAGAACAACATTTTTTGAACAAAATATATAACGAAAATTCAAAATAAAGAAATCAAAATAAGGACGATTTAAGGATTAAGATCAATATTTGGATCAACTGTTCAACGCGTATATTTTTTCAGTAATAATACATTTTCCTACTAAAATGTCATAATTTATTATTTATAGTCCGTAACCAGAATAAATAAATTTTAATTTCTAGTTTTAACTTGATCCTAATCATTAAATCTTAGTAAACAAGGGTAACGTTTCGCTAATATATCATTTTCATATAAAATTTACTTTTTTAAGTTGAACGGAGCAGATTTTTTAGCGGAAATGCAGTGTTTAGATGTGACTGATTTACTGTCGAATATATTATGGGCGAGCGAGTGAGAACGACACCATCAATACAGCGTTTATACATTCCAGAAACAGCATGTGCTGCTGAGTTATATGTTTAGCATTTTCTCGTGTAAGGGAAGTAACTTGGACAGGTATATTTTGAATAAAACATACTTTCTGTACAGATACAACGTATGTCCATCGACCGATCGTGTGAGGTATCGGCTCATATTTCCTTATTTCAATTACGTGTAAATATTAAGTCATTTTGGTTGTATATATTATGTATAGAGAGTCAAATAACACTTAGAAATGTTTTACGGTGGCAAGTTTTAATGCCATTGTTATAAATCGAACTGGCAAACATCATCATTGATTGGCTTTTTTATGACAGTTATCATAAAGGGCAATTGGTGCTTTAAAATGTCAGAGTTTTACGTAAACTGTTGGCTATGATCGTGTATGAAGCCTTCAACGGTCTATATATTTCTGTAATTAACTCAGCAAAATCATTTATCAAAGATTTATCATAAACTCACGTAAAAGTGGTCTTATTATTTTCTGAATGTCACCAATCAGACTGTTGCATTACGTAGCGGGAAATTAAGAAATGTAAGAATAAAAATAACTTGAGTTACATAATTATATAGAAATGTTATTCGATATTCAATGATGCCTTTATAATATTTATAGCTATGTCACGGATAACATTTGTCTCATGTATATAAATGCATGATATAATTGCGACTGCAAATATCAAACACGTGGCCTGTCACAGTATGCAAATAAATTTGTCACACCTGCTGTGAAATACTATGCAGTGCCACCGCGGCACACACGAAACAACGAAAACACGACAGTACGATGGTGAAGAGTTGAAATAACGAAATAAGCTTGTTGAAAAATCGAAGGTACGATGATGAGAAGTCAAAAGTACGATTGTGGAAAGTCGAACAACGAAAACACGATGGTAAATTCTGGAAACAAAGTGATCCCTCGGAAGCATTAATCACAACAAAATAACATAAGAATTGCAGACTCGGTTTAATTGAGTCTGTACATGAGGGAAAATGAATAAGTGCAACATCCCTCACGCCCCCTAGCACCGGCTTGAGCGGTACTCAATTCTAAACACTTTATAATGTTGGCATCAATGATCCCGAAGGACCAGAAAATATAACAACACTGAAGTGAAGTACGGGGCAACTTTTTACGGCTGCCACACGGCACTTGACACCTGCTGTTGTGAAGTACAAATTCTGGAAACAAAGTGATCCGTCGGAAGCATTAATCACAACAAAATAACATAAGAATTGCAGACTCGGTTTGATTGAGTCTGTACATGAGGGATAATGAATAAGTGCAACATCCCTCACGCCCCCTAAAACACTCGATTTTTACCATCGTATTTTAAACCTTTTACAATCATAGCTTAGTTGTTTCGTTATTTCTTTTTTCATTATGGTACGTTAGGTTAGACTTTTCATCATTGTGTTTTCGACTTAATGGTTACATATGATCAGATAAAGTGTGTTTATACGAATCGAATATACCACTGTCATTTCTATAATTTGTTTTACACATCTTTCACGTGTGACGGTATGATTCAACTGTCCTTTCTGTAGTTTGTCGGAAATATCTGTCACATTTTTAATATTTGTTTTTAAATATTTAAACAATAACAGTCATCATATTCCAGGCAATATTTTCCGATTCCATCGGTACATGTATCTCTTGTACGTTTTCACACTATGCATGCTGACAATGTGACAAATACTTTCATCAACTAATTGCATCATAAACAATATTTAGGAAGCGAAACGGGAAAAGAGAAATTAACTAGAGCGGAAAGTTATATATTATTGAAATTGGCAAACATTTGCTTAGTACATTGTATATGTTTGTTATTCAAATAGTGTAAGATGGAACAAATACAACTAGCGGTGGCCCACTGTCATCGTAAACAAATGTTACATAACCACCCTGTTATAAGAAATATCCATTGTTTTTGTAAGGAACACTGATTGCAACAATGTCTATCAATAAGACAAAAGGGTACACTTTCATTTAAAATGGAGTATGCTATAGAAACATATAGATATGTAGCAAAATGAAAACTATATTTTGTAGAATTAATTAAACTTTTAATGATCTTAGAAAGGGATTACATAATTCGTTTAAGCGAACAAAAACGGGGGTCGGTGATCTCATTTTCCGAGTTTACGCATTCAAGATGTTTTTAAAGCATTAAAGGAATGAAACGATAGAAAGTGGCACATAGGAGCCAACTTTAAATTAATATCTTTAAAGTCTTTGCACAAATGCTTAGAAAGAAGTATGCCAAGTCATGAGAAAGTAAATGAGAAGAACAGAATATAAAATATTTGCTATAATCTATTAGGAGATATTTTGCAGCAGCAACGGTCTGGACACCAAAGTTTTGTTTAATTAAAGACTGCTATAAAATAATATATCTTAGATATTACCACAAAATGCTACATGTATGCTACGATCAGTATGTATTTCTGCACGCGATATTGATTATACTCTAAAACATTCCATGCCATGCTTATGTGGCCTATTATCAAGTTCTTCCAGCCGGGAATGTCATAAATCTAAACCTACACACATGATATAAACTTCCTATTTTTCCCACATTGTGTTCATGAACTTTCAGAGTAAACCTAGTTCAACGAGTTAGAAAACAGTTGTTGAGCTAAGTTGAATATATGACTTTGTTACATTGACATCGAATGGCGCGGCCTTAATTCCCGTTTAAGTATTTAGAAATATTTTTACTGAGCAAGTATTAAGAGAATATATGTGACAAAAATGTGGAATAAAACAATTAATCCAGAAGATGAACCGAAACAAATTTGCCATACATGTATGCAAGCGCAGCTTCCCACCTCTTCATTTTTGTTTAAGAAAAAGGCAACTTCAATATTTATACTATATGTATTAATAATTATGTCACATTTTTTATAATCTTTATCTAACATTTGGACAATTTCCCGTTTTCGCGGGGATTATAACAAATTCAAACCAGATCAGTATTAGTATTATAATAACATTGATTTGCATATGAAAGAACAAAACAAAAAAAAACAAAACAAAAAAACAACATTATTTCATAACATAAATAGTATAAACTTAAATCAATTTATTAATACAGGACATGTAAAGATTTATTTTGTGTGTTATTGTTCTTTACTATAATGTTTGTTAAGAACCGGTGCATTTTGTATTAAGCGAAGAAGAGAATCTCAGTATAAGCGTATTTTTATGTTTGGGTATGATACACTTATCCACATATGGATCACAATGTTAATTTCGGCTGTAATTATCACCATGTGTTGCTGATATCAATAAATTGATCGAACAAGAGTATTTGTGTGTGTTTTATTATAATTATTGCGGGTCCATACTACGGATTATATAGTGTTTTAGCCTATTTGCGGTCATTTTATTTGTTTGATATGTTATTTTTGACACACCTGAACCGACCGAAAACAAAAGAAATCTCAATGCATCTAATGACAATACATACCGTGCAATATCATAACCATGACGTCCCCATATGGAGGTAACCAACATATGTTTTACCAGAAACCAAAATATTTTATAACCGATGCATATCTCGATGAATCATATGAATCTGAATGAACCGGGAGATTTCGTATATTTAATTTTCTACTATAAAGCTAATGAGAACGTGAAGACAGCTCGACACAACATAAATAAATAACTGTGACATTCGCCATCACTCACAATCATTACGAATAAAATACACATGCAGATCTAACCCCCCCCCCCTACACACTCTTGAGAATGAAATGTATGTACATATATATTTCGGTACTATAATGATACAAAAAATAAACCTGACGATCAGAATCAATTTAAAATTACCTATACATATAATTATAGCCGTATTATTGTCGAGAGCTTACACATAATTATGACAACAGGTACTCATTTTGAGCCTTCGCTTTCTACAAACAGTATAATTTATGTATTGATAATGAACATATGAGTTTCACATCTATTTATTTCATTTAAGTCAAGTTTTGTACGATATGATTAAATAAACTAACAGATCTCATTTACTTCTTATTTCATTATACTGTATCATTATTTTTTAACTTTTTTCTTTTCCTTTTTTTTTCTTTTGACAAGCCTGGATCACCCTTAACACCAAATATAACGATTATAAGCCTAATGGTTTCAAAATATTGTACATGTATTTAAGTGAACACAGTTTTTGAGCGCGAAGTTATTCTCAATCCAAAATATCCTCTTTTTCCTCCTTTCAAAAACATATTCCCAAACCTCTGGCATAAAATTAAAATGTTTTAATTTCTGAGACAATTAATCTTTTCTGACATTTTTCTTTAAAAAAGTAACATACAATATTATTACTTTCTTTTATCATACACATTAGTAAAACATAAATTTAAAGGGGCTGGTCTCCAGACCTAAAATTTATTTATGGGCGCCATGCGACCATAATAACATGATATTTGTTTCAAAATTCAATAAAATCAACAAAAGGAAACAGAAAAATATTTTTTCGTGACGGCATTTGAACCTTTGGACACTTAGTTGAATATAATTTTCGGAGAGCCTGTACCATCACTACTATCGCGACAATTCAAATGCAGACTTCTTTTTAAAGTTTTTTACATACAATACTGTTATACCATCGCGTTAAGTTAGACTTAGGAAGAAAAAAAAATCACTATTAATTTATACTTTGTTTACCTGACTTATATTTAGTCATGACAGGAACTTAGTTTCAAAGCCTTCTTAATACATATTATCAAAACTTTTAAATACGACAAAATTTTCTTCTTTCTGTCATCTGGTGGCCAGTCCCTTTAAAATCCATCTGTTAAATTTGAAAACTTCTCATTTTCACAAAATGCATATAGTTTTCCAAAATTTAGTATAAAAATAAAATTAAGGCCCTGTGTGATTTTTTTTGAAATCAACGTTATTGTAACCATGACCTGTGACGACTGATCTAAAAATCAATAGAAGCAATCTACTGGCCAGGGCCTCACCGGCCTCTTCCCACACATCCATTACCAAGGGGTTAAGATCTATGTCTTGAACCACTTGCAATCGGACACCTTTAGATATAGTTAGTAATGACTTCCGATTCTTTCATGTTAATATGAAGATTATGAAAGGCCGGTCAATCAATTAAATACCTGAAATAATGAACGGTGGGTAATCCCTTCTGCTGTGCTTTAACAGTTTTACATACATGCGTTTATGATATAACTGCAAGTGTTCAATGGAACTGTAAACAGACTCCGATTATTTACAAGTATTAAGTTAGGCAACAAATCAAAACACGTTTCGGTGCCACAGATAAAATTATAATAGTTCAACATGGAAATATCCTGTCAGTAAATCTCTTGAGCTTCATGAAGTATTATACTTGCTAATCAATATTCTTACTAAGATATGCATACAAATTCCCACATTATTGCTGCATTTGAATAATTGAAGATCGTTGAACCAAGATTAGATAAGACATTTATAGGGAAACCTTTTGAATTATTTCCAGAAGTAACTTTTTATTTTTGAACGTGATAATTTCGATATCAAGAAATTTGAAATGCTTGTGATTCATAATAATTGTTTGTATTTTTTTTTTAAATAAATGCTTTGCTTCTAAAAGATCAGGGTTTTGGAAATTATCAAAGAAGACACTGTTCTGTGGCTTTATGGTTAACTTTTAAATTAGTTATACATCAAAGTGAAAGTTAACTTAATACATATCTTTATGACATATCGTTTTCTTCTAGGGTTGGCCTGAATAGTTAACCGATATAAGACCTCAAATGTAAAACTGGTCTATTTGAATAAAACTGAATATTAAAATAGTGAAGAAAAAAATCTGTGAAAACGCACAAAGCTGTGAAAATGTTGCAAGCCTGGTAATACAGCCTGTTTATGCTAGGTACTGGAAAGTGCAAGCTACCGTCCCCGTCTACTAGCATCTTCTTAAGAAGATATCAACATAAAAAAACGAAAATGGAGAAATTTTGACCTGTCCTGTTTTTGTTTGGGATCTTCCTAGGCTCCTTGTCACTAGTTCGTGTGGGGGTTGCGTTCATTGAACGCCGCCTTTCCTTGTTGATCTTGTTTATCATACTTTTTGAATTACGAAACATCAGCGATTATCATAAAACATTCAATGTGAAACGTTCGTGTCATTCCATGAAAAGTGGCGTATTGTTTTTAAGTTAAAGAATGCATGTGCTTTAAACGAGACAACAATAGGCAGAAGTAAATTAGATGGAATTTTGAAAGTGGATCAGAAACTATGAAGTCTATACATCACAGTCAAGACCTAAAAATATAAATTTGCAAAGCAGGAAATATTTTCTTGGGGTGATTATACAATATATAAGTAGGAACACTGGAAACAACCAACAAACTAGTAAATCTTCAAAAAGAAGGAACAGAAAATCTGACAAACAAGCACAAACAATAGTAATGTCGTGCTGAAAGATCTTCAAGGATCACAAACAAACGAATGGCAACAATCTAGTGCGAATTTCGACAGTACCAACACAAAGGAACTAAAACAGCTTAATTATTTTAATCATATGGATTTTATTATTATATAAACATCTTTTCTACGTAACATTAGCATCATACAAAAGGCAAATAATTATCGTAATAAGTATATAGATGTTATATATGTTGGATTAACAAGAAAATGACCGAGCAAAAATAATGATAAATGTTCTAGACATAATTATGATGTTAGTCAGTAACTGAAAACAGAAATATTTTCTGAAAATAACATGGTTTCAGTAGCACGTTTAACCAATCTTATACAGATCGCCGAATTGTTTTTTAAACACTTGAAAAAGGGTGATCAGTCACGTAAACATATGGCGACTTTCAAAAAAAAACGTGTCCCTTTTTCTGGCATTATTTATGCACGAGATGTCATATTTGTAGAACAGATATTTAGTTATGTAGCGAACTGCGATCTGTTCAGATGGATATATAACATTGTATTATAGCATTTGAAAAAAAATCGATAAACAGAACCTTTTTTTTTTCAAGAAATTAAATGGGATTTTTTTATTGAGATACATTTCGTTAAATATGAAAAAACTGGAAACAAAATGATTTCCCGGAAGCATTAATAACAACAAAATTACATGAAAATTTCAGACTCGGTTTGATTGAGTCTGTACATGAGGGATAATGAAAAATTGTAACATCCTTCACGCCCCCAAGCCCCGGCCCATTTATGATTAGTCCATATTTCCTTTTTTATGATTCAGTTGATTCCACTAACAAGACCACTGGAAATACGAATTAAGACCACCATTTCGCTTTAAGTAACTGGTCGAGACATGACAATTTTTTAACAAAATAGAAAAAAACAGAATACATAGATAATCTTCAAAACGACAAAATTGAAAATGTTGCAGGCGCAGTTTGACAGAGCCTGTTAATGGACGATACTGAAAAGTGCAAGTTACCGTTCATGCCTCCTTGCACTTGCTTTTAGATAAGCAGAAACGCAATATCAGAGAAACATTCTATACAGGGTTAAGTATCAAGGACTATATATTCATTTGAATGGTGATTATTTTATATTTGAAAAGCCAACAAGATACATTTTGAAAAGCTGCGAATAACCCATATGATGCATAGTATTTTGATGGAAGATATTATTGGTACACCTTAAAACACGCCAACAGGAATGTATGTATGGAGACTGACTCACATTATCTAAAATAACTTTGTATTTCAGAACATTACTATTTCGATGTTGTTATAAAATGGTGATAATATTTTAAAAAATCAGATAATTACATTAATACTACCATTGCAAAGATAAAAATCATTGCATTTACAGTACCATTACATTTATACTACCATTGCATTTATACATATATTGCATTTATACTTACATTGTATTTATACTAATATTGCATTTATACTAATATTGCATTTATACTAATATTGCATTCATAACATTGCATTTACAATTATAATACTATAGAATTTATAAATATATGAGATAAGACTATATCAAAACAAGCATCAAGTTAAGACAGTATGAATAGAAGCATGTCATAATTGCATGTTTATAAAATATGACAAACGAATTTAACCTAGATTTTAATTAAGTTCACTTTCAAATGGGAATATGTCTATTACAATAACATAATAAGTCTGTCTACATAAGTTTAACTACGATTTTAACTACTTACCTTTATTGACAGAATTGTTTCCAGGCAACGACAATTATAAGAATGTTAATGCTTCATATATTGATGATTGTGAAACAAATATTACAAGTACTGAGAACAATAATAGAGTTGATTGTTAAAAAATAAAGGTATAGCCAAATGTAAGTTTGCTACAACAACTCAAAAGCAAGCATTTAATTGTGCAGCTGCAATCATGAGCCATTCATCGCATTGTTTGTATGTTTCTCATCCTTTTGAATTTAAGATGAAATATCACTTAGTTGGCGCTAGAGTGCATTTACGATATTTCTGTCTTGAACAGACTGTGTAAAATTGAGTCTTCTATTTCAATATATTTAATTTTGCTCTTTGATGATCTCCTTTTGTTACAAGTTATTCACATAATTATTTCTAATATACAGACATTTACTGCATGTCTTTTAGTAAACAGAATGGTGAAGAAATATAAGTAAAATATCTGTCATCACATTTTACGTAAAGAGTGCTCTGTCTACGTAGGTCACAATTCTGTAGAATTTGAACAATCGTGATAAAACAACAGAAATAAGTTTTATGGATATTCTTATAAAATATTTCGTGCAAGAAAATAGTTTATGATGTTAGAGTGCAATGTGATTTAGTATGAACATTTACATAGTGAATAATACGTTTTTGATGTAGAACATTTTTTTAAATGTTTTTAGATATGTTAAATCGGATTATTATGTCACACCAAAACATTCATACATATTCTTTGGTAGTATATTGTTATGTATGATACTGCCAATCACCAACGCATTTCCTTCTGGTAAAACATACATCGTAGGAATCTTAACTTTTATCTCACGCGGAAAAATTTCATGATTAAAGAGTGTATGTATATTAATTGAAACAAACTGTTAAATAAAAAATGGGGGTCACCATTTTAATTTTAAAGGTATCTGACCACATTAATTTTACTTTTTAAACTTTTTTTCCTCCTTTAACGTCACATTAAGGATCAGATAACACAATATCAATATCATTTTATTAACATTGGTGTCAACAAGAGTATCACATTCACAAACGTGTAATGATAAAACAGTTATAAACAAACATTTGTAAAACAACAAACTAATAGAAGAACATGACATTGAAAGTAATGCGACAGCATTTTAAGGATAAAGATTTGGATTTACAAATTGTTTGTTGCCATCGATATTTATTTTTCTGTACAACCTTCTCCATGTCACATATTTATGATGTTTCTTCAAACTTTTATTAAATTCTGCCAGACAAACTCCACATCAATATAAAGCTGCACATTCAATATAAGCTGTAAAATATATAATTACTTTTCCCCAACAGATATTTGCTGTGAACTATGTTTATGAAGACAGTTTATAAGTATTCAGAGAAACATCTGGCAATAATACGCTAGAACTCTTTATAAACATGATAATTAAAATAATTATTAGATAATAATGTATCTGAAGCAAAAACAATTAAGTCGCTTTTGACATTTAAACAATTCAAATGTATATAGAGGTAAAAGTGATATACAGACAGATGATCTGAAAAGGTACTAGGTAATTGAAACGAAAATATTTATACATGTAAGTTGCATAAGTTCAGACATGTAATATTGTGACCAGGATGGTCTGGAAACGCGCTATGCAAATCTTTCTCGCTTCAATTTAACATGGCTCGATATACCTCGATATAGTTTGCTAAATGCAAGTTATGTAAGTGTAATAAAAGGATGAACTTTAAAAATACGAAGGGGAAAAATGAACGTTTTAACAATACGATGAAGCATTGAACTTGTGCCAGTTTACGATCGGCAGATAACCTATTCACGTTCTCAGCCGAGACATCTTTTTTGTAAAATTGGTTCGACTCCAGACTGTTCTATTTGAAAGACCCTGATGTGTCATGCTTATATAAATGACTTAACCTTTTATAAACAAATACCGATTAAAATAACAAATTTGTACATATAGTACATATAATCTTTGTTCACTTTGCAAACAAAACATGATTTGTAACAATGAAAGGATAATAATGGCAATTATATCAATCAAAAGCTGAACTTTTTTTTATAATATATTATTTGTACCAAAACTATATATCTCGTATCCTCTTATGCACTTCAGCACTTTTATTCTACTTCGTGTTAACTTTAACATTCTAGGTTTAGCGAACGTTAAGTAGTATTTTATTTATGGTATTTAATTTATGAACTTTAGAAGGATTTTATGAGATAATTAGTGCATTTCTTCCGAAGATATACGTGACTTTTACATGAATATATCCTGTTAGTAAATCGTTGTAGCTTTAAGGAATATCATTCTTGCTGATCAATATTCTTAGTAAGAAATGCATACCAATTTCGACATTATATATGCATTTTAAATAATTTAAACTTTGCAAACAAAGAAAGATAACTTAAAGATATGCCCAGGGAATCAGTTTGAAGACAGAAATATTCAAGCAGCAAGTTCTGAAAAATGATTATAGATAGAGAAATCAATATTTAACAAATATGTTTTAATGCAGTAGGTTTGTTTTACTGTGAATGTTGAATTGTACATGTTCAGACTATATATCCAAAACTAAAGCAGCTAAAACGATATAAAGTATAAAAATACTTTATTATAAAATACCAAAAATGTCTTTATGTAATTATAGGAACTATTTTCAACAAAACGTTAAGTATCAATATGAAAACTGTTTAGAAATAAAAACATATTCAATAAATATCACATATTAATAGTGTTGTTTGATTTAAGAAATACCGCATCACCAAAATAGATTAATAATAGATTTGTATGACAGTTGTCTCCCCTTTTAATGCAATTAAATTAGAAAAACCATGTTGTGAAAGCATATAAATAGTATTAAGAGATGTTTGTCACTGTAATATTTAGTACCAAATAAATAATGTTTGTGACACTACTATCAAATCGTAAAATACAAATTGCAATATTGTTAAGTATTGGCGGCAATAAAATCGCATGCCTGGTTATATCTAGTACTAGATCTTTCAATAAAAGCAGTAGTTGGTGCCAAAAAAGACTTGCAAATAGAAGCATTGTCTTCATACCGTATCATTTGATAATACAATTTCTGTAATATCTAATAAAACGTTTTTAGTAATGCTACTATTTGTTTATCATATCATTTTACTTGTTATAGGAAAAAGAACTAAAGTACAAGTCACATTATATTTATATATAATTTGAAGATTGTTTTTCACGTTTGATAAAGACGTACATAAAGTCGAATCTAGTGGAAGGTGTTATTTTAGATTAGTATCTAATTCTTAGAAAATATTTAATGTTAGGGACATATGCCATCTAAGCTGTCATGGAACAATCGTACTCAAAATTTTTAACTACGCTCTATCTTTTACTAAAGATTCTATTAATTACAATACTTTTTAAAAACAACAAAAACAACAACAAAAACACAAACAAAGACTTTTTAAAAACAACAAAAACAACAACAAAAACACAAACAAAGACAACACATTTTCCATGTCTGCTAGAGAACATTTTATCGCTCCGACAATGTTAAATGAGAATGCAACTAAATCGTTTAAATATACAAAATAAAAGATAATTATAAAAAATAAAAACATGTTTTCAAAATCGGCTCTTAACCTTTCCGAATAAAAATGGATAAGGGCCTAAAACACATCAGCATAAATACACATGACGAAAAGATACTTCGGTTTTATCTACTCTACAAAAGTTTAGCATGTAAGTAAAAAACTACAGTGGTAAATAAAACTGGGATTTATTGACTTAGTTTATTCTATTTTATTGTGTGAAACAGAAACAATAAAATTGAAAGATATAAAGTAAAACATATCTTTCATTAACTTATTATAAATTATGCTTTCAAAAACGAAAAGTATGTGATTTATAATTGTTGACATAGGTTCGGTTATGGTAATAATTGTATGTCAGTTTGTATTTTGAAATTTATTCTTGTCGTCAAATATAGTTTTCAAAGAGACTTCAACTTTTAAAATACATTCGTTAAACGTAATCCCCTGCTTTTATTTACGCAAAGACTATTTCTAAAATATATAATATATGTTTTATATTGTGAATAATAGATGAGGTGTTTTCATTGTTCTGAATGATGTGTTTATCGTCATATTTGAGATTTCTTTTAAATTTTCTAAATAATCATATCTAGTGTCCCGATTAAAACAAGTGGTCATGACTGGGATAATACTAATCTTAACAACATACCAGATCATAAATTATGAATCTGTAAGAACACCAAAAGTTTCAGTTATGTCTTAAAATATTTAAAAAAAATTAAACAACCCTGCAAAATAGATCTGATAAAGAAAATTAAATAAGTAAATAACCTGGTGCACGTAAATCATTCCATCACTAACCCAAAAGTTCAGATTTGTAAATACTTTCTGTTTGTTAAATCCAAGATTTTTATTTATTCAGTCATGTTTTAACAAAAACTGAACAGAATACTAATCTTAACAACATACCAGATCATAAAGTATGAATCTGTAAGAACACCAGAAGTTTCAGTTATGTCTTAAAATATTAAAAACATTTTTTAAACAACCCTGCAAAATAGATCTGATAAAGAAAATTAAATAAGTAAATAACCTGGTGCATGTAAATCATTCCATTTCTAACCCAAAATTTCAGACTTGTAATTACTTTCTGTTTGTTAAATCCGAGATTTTTATTTATTCAGTCATGTTTTAACAAAACAGAACAGAACAGATACTTTATTTTTAACTTGTACAATTATACATCGTCATACAAATATAATCACTTAAAAACATACTTACATACTAGTGAAACACAAGATAAAATCTAAACATGTCCCTTTCAAATCAATATATAGGATGGATTTTTAATATTATTATGAAACATCGCATCTTTAACATACAAGGATAAATCTAAAAGTATACTTCTATTGTTTGAATATCAGTGAATTTAGGCATACTAGGTCTAGTGTCTGGGAGAAATTAAACAGACACTTTTTTCATACATATCTGCATACATTTTGCATACATAATCATTTTCTTTAAATTGCTTTGTCTGCAGTTATATTTATCTGCTGCAGAAATAAAATTGATAACAAAAAGAATAAAACACTTCGCGCTCATTTTTCTATGTTGTGCCTGCATGTTATGATCTAAGTTGTCTTCATAAAGTAACTAAATAATCAAATAAAATATAAGATGTCGGTGTCGATTTTTATTGTTGTTGCGCCGTGCTTGTAAGTTGTATTATTTATTCTAGGAGTAGACTTTATTCATTTTGTTTCAATACTCTGTGGAACTTTACATTCCTAATTATTGAAAAACATTCAACACCAGCTCTAGAAATTTGTCTTGTCTAAAATATTTTGATCAAATATTTAAGTAATAATTATATTAGACAAGAAATGCTGAGAAAGCTCAATAGATGAGGTTGCTGAATCATCCAGAAACTCTTGATATTTTATGAACATTTTATAAAATGTATTTAAATGTTTTGCTTTTAAATATGTTATGCTTACTCACAACTCTTCTGCATGATATTAATCATGTTAATGTGTGCAGAATGTTTATGTTTTTTTATGTTGTTGTTTCACTGTCTTTTATGAGATGGTTTTTGCATAAATCAAATGTAATTTGTTATAAAGTTGCATATAATTTCATAATTGCATATAAGTCACAAACGAATCAGTATAAATGCAATTTGCTTGTTGTTAAGAGTTTTGTTGTAAAGTAGTTATGTTTAAAGATATACTCCAAATTGCTTTCTGAAACGTTTCAATCATCAAATGTCATTATAGCAATAAATCAATTTTCTTTACGTTTAAATTCTGCTGGCTTAAAAGGTAATGGTTCATTGCTTGCATTTTTCAGTGCAGTCCATGAGCTAACTCAATCAAACCGAGCCTGTAACAATTTAAAGCTTGCTGTTATGAAAGTTCTTTAGGGATTCCGTTTTTGTCTATTTACTTGACCAACTGATCCAATATTTGGGAACAGATTTGATATTATTTGCAACGTGTGTGCCATCAAGCGAAATATGTTAGTGTTCCCGTCTAATGCTTTTTGATATGATGTCTGATGTTAACAATGTTAAAGTTATATTATAAATTTGAATTCGTACTGCTTCATGCCGGTGAAAGAACGGATCCTAACTGTTATAGTAATGATTGTCCTTCCATTATTATAGCACATATCATAACATTGATCGTTTTCCATATTAGATTAAACTAAAATGAAGCACCAGGGATTTTACTGATGCTATAGATAAGGAGAATCATTTACATAACTAATAAATATAAAATATCCTTGTCACTTAAATGTAAAAAAAAATCAACCGTTAAAATTGACTGATAACAGATTGACACGATAATTCTTTACTCTAATTTTAAAAACAATAAAAAACAAATTTTATGTTTTGCAGATGTGTGCCACTGAACTATTTATTACCTTGTAAATAAATAATGGTTGTGACGCCACAATCAAATCTGAAAACTTTGAAAAGAGATTGATTGCCCATTTCAGTATTGTAAAGTCTTGATGTTTATGATTATGATTGGTAAATGCAATACAGGTAAAATAATGTGTCCATGGCTTTCAGAAACGTCTATAACAAAATAATGCAGAACGTTTTAATGATTGAAGCAGTCAGTCTATAAATGTTTGTGACATATAGAAACAATTAAATATACGTTCACTTAAAAAAAAAGATTACTAACATTTTAATGACACATTGTAGAAGTCAATTTAATTATTAAGTGTGCGTTCGTTAAAGATACATTAATATAGCAAAATTAAACAATTATAGAAAAAACATATAAAACAAAATAAAATCAATGAATACATCAAACAAACAAACAAACAAATAAACAAATATCAATTCCACATTATATATGCAGTTTGAATAATTTAAAACTTGCAAACAAAGAAAGATAACTTAAAAGATATGTCCAGGGAATCATTTTGAAGACAGAAATATTCAGGCATCATGGTCTGAAAAGTTATCATGTAGAAATATCAGTTTTTAGCATACATGTTTCAATGCAAAAATAAATTTAAGTATTAATTTGAAAACTTTTTCTTAAACTCATGCCAGTCTGTGCCTGAAATAATGCACGGAAAGGCACCTGAGCTCTTCAACTACCAGTAAAGCTAGAACGTCGCCATGACCTATATTGTGTCGGTGTGATGTAAAACCCAAACAACAAACATATAAATGGTCTTGTTTGCTTTTCAGAAAAATAGATTGATAATAGATTGGTATAAAAGTGTTTTCCTTTTTTAAGCAAATAAATTAGAAATTTTATGTTATAAAAGCATTCAAATAGTATTAAGAGATGTTTGTCACTGAAATATTTAATACCAAATAAATAATGTTTGATGCACTACTATCAAATCGTAAAACAAGAGGAATTTGCCAGTTGAAAATACAAATTGCGATGTTGTTAAGTATTGGCGGCAATAAAATCCGCATGCCTGGTAATATCTATTACTAGATCTATCAATAAAAGCGGTAGGTGATGCACAAAGACTTGCAAATAGATGCATTGTCTTCATACCGTTATCACTTGATAATACAATTTCTATAATATCTTATAAAACGTCGAATCTAGTGGGAAGTGTTATTTTAGAATTGTATTTAATTCTTAGAAAATATTTAATGTTAGGAACATATGCCACCAAAGCCGTCACGGAACAATTGTACTCAAGATGTTTAACTATGCTCTATCTTTTACTAAAGATTCTATTAATAACAATACTTACAAAAAAAAAATAAAAAAAACAAACCAACAAACAAGGCAACACATTTTTACATGTCTACTAGAGAATATTTTATAGCTCCGACAATGTTAAGTAAGAATACAACATCCAAAATCAAAGATAATTATATAAAATGAAACATATTTTCCCAAATCGGGTTTTTTGCCCGTTATGGCGATAATTGTATGCCAGTTTGTATTTTAAAATTTATTCTTGTCGTCAAATATATTTTTCATTGATGATTACTAAAACTGTTTGAAAGTAAAGCTGGAAAAGTCTTAAATTAAGTTGATTTCTTCTTTGAGATTTCTTGTAAATTTTCTAAACAATAATATCAGTGTTCCGATGAAAACAATGGCCGTAACCGGGACAATAATAATTTAAACAACATATTAGATTATAACGTATGAATCCGTAAGAACACCAACGTTTCAGTTATGTGTTGTTTCCAGATTTTTATACTTCACAACAGCAGGTGTCAAGTGCTGTCAAATGCTGTGTGGCAGCTGTAAAAAGTTGTCCTTACTTCACTTCATTGTTGTTATATATTGTTCATGTCCTTCGAGATCATTGATGCCAACACTATTAAGTGTTCAGAATTGAGAACCGCTCAAGCCTGTGCTAGGGGGCGTGAGCGATGTTGCACGTATTCATTATCCCTCGTGACTCAATCAAACCGAGTCTGCAATTCTCTTGTAAGGCCAGTTATGTGTTGACGTGCCGTCAAAATCCAAACAAACAAAAACAAAACAAAAAACGTTTATACTACCATTGCATTTATAATACTATTGCATTTATACTTTTAATGCATTTATACTTACATTGTATTTATACTAATATTGCATTTATACTAATATTGCATTCATTTACATTTATACTACTTTTGCAATTATACTTAGATTGCATTTCTACTAACATCGCATTTACAGTTATACTACTATAGCAGTTTTAAATATTTGAGGTAAGTCGACATCAAAATAAGCATCAAGTATAGACAGTTTGAATACCATTACCTGTTTGAAGCATGTGAGGGTGTATCATAATTGAATGCTTATAAAAGATGACATAACGAATTTCTGCTAGATTTTAATTAAGGGCACATTCAATTTGGAATATGTCTATTACAATAACATAATAAGTATTTCTACATTAGTTAAACTACGTTTATAATTACTTACCTTTATTGACAGAATTGTTTCCTGGCAACGACAATTATAAGAATGTTAATGCTTCATATATTGATGATTGTGAAACAAATATTGCAAGTAACGAGAACAATAATAGAGTTGATTGTTAAAAAATAAAGGTATAGCCAAATGTAAGTTTGCTACAACAACTCAAAAGCAAGCATTTAATTGTGCAGCTGCAATCATGAGCCATTCATCGCATGGTTTGTATGTTTCTCATCCTTTTGAATTTAAGATGAAATATCACTTAGTTGGCGCTAGAGTGCATTTACGATATTTCTGTCTTGAACAGACTGTGTAAAATTGAGTCTTCTATTTCAATATATTTAATTTTGCTCTTTGATGATCTCCTTTTGTTACAAGTTATTCACATAATTATTTCTAATATACAGACATTTACTGCATGTCTTTTAGTAAACAGAATGGTGAAGAAATATAAGTCAAATATCTGTCATCACATTTTACGTAAAGAGTGCTCTGTCTACGACGGTCACAATTCTGTAGAATTTAAAAAATCGTGGTAAAACAACAGAAATAAGTTTTATGGATATTCTTATAAAATATTTCGTGCAAGAAAATAGTTTATGATGTTAGAGTTCAATGTGATTTAGTATGAACATTTACATAGTGAATAATACGTTTTTGATGTAGAACATTTTTTTAAATGTTTTTAGATATGTTAAATCGGATTATCATGTCACACCAAAACATTCATACATTTTCGTTGGTAGTATATTGTTATGTATGATAATGCCTATCACCAACGCAATTCCTTCTGGTAAAACATACATCGTAGGAATCTTAACTTTTATCTAACGCGGAAAAATTGTATGATTAAAGAGGGCATGATTATTAATTGAAACAAACTGATGAATAAAAAAATTGGCATCACCATTTTAATCTTGAAGGTATCTGACCATATTAATTTTACTTTTTTAACCTTTTTCCTCGTCACATTTTGGAGCAGATAACACAATATGTATATCATGTCATCAGGATTGGTGTCAACAAGTGCATCACATTCAAACATGTGTATGACAAAACAGTGATAAACATTTGTAAACAAATAAACAAACAAACAAACAAATGACGTTGAAAGTAATGCGACACCATTTTAAGGATACATTTTTGGATTTACGAAGGTATGCTAGTTGTTGTTTCTTGCCTTCTATATTAGTTTATTCTGTACAATCTTCTCCATGTCACATATTTATGATGCTTCTTCAAACTTTTATTAAATTCTGCCAGGCAAACTCCACATCAATCTAAATCTGCACATTCAATATAAGCTGTAATATATAAATTACTTTTCCCCAACACATATTTGCTGTGAACTATGTATATGAAGACAGTTTATAAGTATTCAGAGAAACATCTGGCAATAATACGCTAGAACTCTTTATTAACATGATAATTAAAATAATTATAAGATAATAATGTACCTGAAGCAAAACAATTAAGTCGTATTTGACATTTAAACAATTCAAATATATATAGAGGTAAAAGTGATAAACAGTCATGTGATCTTACAAAGTAAATTTATGAGTTGCATAAGTTCAGAGATGTAATATTTTTTCTTGTTGATGTGACCAGGGTCTTTTAAATAGAATGGTCTGGAAACGCGCTATGTAAATCCTTCTCGCTTCAATTAAACATGTCTCGATATACCTCGGTATAGTTTGCTATACGTGTAAGAAAAGGGTGAACAGCAAAAATGAAAGTTTTAACAACATCAATAAACTTGTGCAACAGATAAATATTTCAGGAAATAATGTTTTTAAAGCCATTATCTGTTGAAACACATAGATTGCTTGTTCAGAACAGTTGCCGTAAAGCGGCGTCATTTTGAAAAGGCACCAAATTAAACATCAAATATTTGTAAATAACGCTGTGAAATATTATAAAAGCTTTACATGATACGATTCAATAACATCTTTCTCTGTAAAATCGATTTCTATTTTGTCCTTGAACAATGCATAAATTTAAAAAAAAACTTAGAAAATCGGACCTATTTCAGATACGAGCAGTATATTTTTACCTTGACACCGGGAACAATAAATTTCATTGAAAATCTATAAAAATCCTTTATTATTTTCAATGTAAAACTGATAATGTAATTGAGCCAGGATTAGTTTTGAGTAATTTCGTGTTTGATTTTACTAAACATTAGTTTATTTTTATTGTTGAACGATGATGTACTGTGTCAGATCACGGTCGGCAAATACACCAATCCCGTGACTCAGTCGAGACATCTTTTTTTATAAAATTGTTTCGAATCCAGACTGCTCTATTTGAAAGACCCTGATGTGCCATGCTGATATAAATGACTTAACATTTAATAAACAAATACTGAAAAAATAAAAAAATTGTACAATCATATAGAACATATAATTTTCGTTATCTTTGCAATCAAAACATGATGTGTCAAAATGTAAGGATAATAATGGCAATCATATCAATTAAAAGCTGAACTTTTTTTATAATATATTATTTGTACCAAAACTATATATTCTCGTATCCTCTTATGCACTTTAGCACTTTTATTCTACTTCGTGTTAACTTTAACATTCTAGGTTTAGCGAACGTTAAGTAGTATTTTATTTATGGTATTTAATTTATGAACTTTAGAAGGATTTTATGAGATGATTAGTGCATTTCTTCCGAAGATATATGTGAATTTTACATGAATGTTTCCTGTTAGTAAATCGTTGTAGCTTTAAAGAATATCATTCTTGCTGATCAATATTCTTAGTAAGAAATGCATACCAATTTCGACATTATATATGCACTTTAAATAATTTAAACTTTGCAAACAAAGAAAGATAACTTAAAGATATGCCCAGTGAATCAGTTTGAAGACAGAAATATTCAAGCAGCAAGTTCTAAAAAATGATTATAGATAGAGAAATCAATATTTAACAAATATGTTTTAATGCAGTAGGTTTGTTTTACTGTGAATGTTGATGTGTGAGTGTATTTGCGTTTATTTATACTCGCCACCGGTTGCCCGTATGGGCGAGCCCTCCAGAAGAGTATTAGTCATTTTATTTTTCGTAGGATAGTGCAATTACAGATACAGAAAGATGCCCCAATTCCAGAAGCTTCTCCTGGTTCTTTAGCGTGCCAAGTGTTTAAGCACCCATACACGGGACCTCGATTTAAAGTCTCATCCGAAAGACTGATAAGTAATTTTAGTTGGCCAGCCCGGGAATCGAACCCACAATGTCGAGATTACAAGTCTCGCGCTCTAACCGATTGAGCTATGCGGGCTGGCTGAGTGAATGTTGAATTGTACATGTTCAGACTATATATCCAAAACTAAAGCAGCTAAAACGATATAAAGTATAAAAATACTTTATTATAAAATACCAAAAATGTCTTTATGTAATTATAGGAACTATTTTCAACAAAACGTTAAGTATCAATATGAAAACTGTTTAGAAATCAAAACATATTCAATAAATATCACATATTAATAGTGTTGTTTGATTTAAGAAATACCGCATCACCAAAATAGATTAATAATAGATTTGTATGACAGTTGTCTTCCCTTTTAATGCAATTAAATTAGAAAAACCATGTTGTGAAAGCATATAAATAGTATTAAGAGATGTTTGTCACTGTAATATTAAGTACCAAATAAATAATGTTTGTGACACTACTATCAAATCGTAAAATACAAATTGCAATATTGTTAAGTATTGGCGGCAATAAAATCGCATGCCTGGTTATATCTAGTACTAGATCTTTCAATAAAAGCAGTAGTTGGTGCCAAAAAAGACTTGCAAATAGAAGCATTGTCTTCATACCGTGATAACCGATAATAAAATTTCTGTAATATCTAACAAAACGTTTTTGTAATGCTACTATTTGTTTATCATATAATTTCCCTTTTGTAGGAAAAAAACTAAAGTACAAGTCACATTATATTTATATATAATTTGAAGATTGTTTTTCACGTTTGATAAAGACGTACATAAAGTCGAATCTAGTGGAAGGTGTTATTTTAGATTAGTATCTAATTCTTAGAAAATATTTAATGTTAGGGACATATGCCACCTAAGCTGTCATGGAACAATCGTACTCAAATTTTTTAACTACGCTCTATCTTTTACTAAAGATTCTATTAATTACAATACTTTTTAAAAACAACAAAAACAACAACAAAAACACAAACAAAGACAACACATTTTCCATGTCTGCTAGAGAACATTTTATCGCTCCGACAATGTTAAATGAGAATGCAACTAAATCGTTTAAATATACAAAATAAAAGATAATTATAAAAAATGAAAACATGTTTTCAAAATCGGCTCTTAACCTTTTCCGCATAAAAATGGATAAGGGCCTAAAACACATCAGCATAAATACACATGACGAAAAGAAACTTCGGTTTAATCTACTCTACAAAAGTTTAGCATGTAAGTAAAAAACTAAAGTGGTAAATAAAACTGGGATTTATTGACTTAGTTTATTCTATTTTATTGTGTGAAACAGAAACAATAAAATTGAAAGATATAAAGTAAAACATATCTTTCATTAACTTATTATAAATTATGCTTTCAGAAACGAAAAGTACGTGATTTATAATTGTTGACATAGGTTCGGTTATGGTAATAATTGTATGTCAGTTTGTATTTTGAAATTTATTCTTGTCGTCAAATATAGTTTTCAAAGAGACTTCAACTTTTAAAATACATTCGTTAAACGTAATCCCCTGCTTTTATTTACGCAAAGACTATTTCTAAAATATATAATATATGTTTTATATTGTGAATAATAGATGAGGTGTTTTCATTGTTCTGAATGATGTGTTTATCGTCATATTTGAGATTTCCTTTAAATTTTCTAAATAATCATATCTAGTGCCCCCATAAAAGCTGGGATAATACTTATCGTAACAACATACCATATCATAAAGTATGAATCTGTAAGAACACCAGAAGTTTCAGTTATGTCTTAAAATATTTAAAAAAAAGTTTAAACAACCCTACAAAATAGATCTGATAAAGAAAATTAAATAAGTAAATAACCTGGTGCATGTAAATCATTCCATCACTTACCCAAAAATTTCAGACTTGTAATTACTTTCTGTTTGTTTAATCCGAGATTTTTATTAATTCAGTCAAGCTTTAACAAAACAGAACAGCACAGATACTTTATTTTTGACTTGTACAATTATACATCATCATACAAATATAATCACTTAAAATCATACTAACATACTAGTGAATCACAAGATAAAATCTAAACATGTCCCTTTCAAATCAATATAGAGGATGGATTTTTAATATTATTATGAAACATCGCATCTTTAAAATACAATGATAAATCTAAAAGTATACTTCTATTGTTTGAATATCAGAGAATTTAGATACTAGGTCTAGTGTCTGGGAGAAATTAAACAGACACTTTTTTCATACATATCTGTATACATTTTGCATACATAATCAGTTTCTTTAAATTGCTTTGTCTGCAGTTATATTTATCCGCAGAAATAAAATTGTTAACAAAAAGAATAAAACACTTCGCGCTCATTTTTCTATGTTGTGCCTGCATGTTATGATCTAAGTTGTCTTCATAAAGTAACTAAATAATCAAATAAAATATAAGATGTCGGTGTCGATTTTTATTGTTGTTGCGCCGTGCTTGTAAGTTGTTTTATTTATTCTAGAAGTAGACTTTATTCATTTTGTTTCAATACTCTAAGGAACTTTACATTCCTAATTATTGAATAACATTCAACACCAGCTCTATAAGTTTGTCTTGTCTAAAATGTTTTGATCAAATATTTAAGTTATAATTATATTAGACAAGAAATGCTGAGAAAGCTCAATAGATGAGGTTGCTGAATCATCCAGAAACTCTTGATATTTTATGAACATTTTGTAAAATATATTTAAATGTTTTGCTCTATATCTTGAAGGCTGATAAAGCGAACGTTGCATGGTCTAAATTCATATCTATATAAGGAAAGGTGTATGGCTACTGAAAATTATTTTTAAATGTGTTATGCTTACATACAACTCTTCTGCATGATATTAATCATGTTAATGTATGCAGAATGTTTATGTATTTTATGTTGTTGTTTCATTGTCTTTTATGAGATGGTATTTGCATAATGTAATTTGTTATAAAGTTGCTTATAATTTCATAATTACATATAAGTCACAAACAAATCAGTATAAATGCAAATTGCTTGTTGTTAAGAGTATTGTTGTAGTCATGTTTAAAGATATACTCCAAATTGCTTTCTGAAACGTTTCGATCATCAAATGTCATCATAGCAATAAATCAATCTTCTTTACGTTTAAATTCTGCTGGCTCAAAAGGACATGTTTAATTGCTCGCATTTTCCAGTGCAGTCCATGAGCTGACTCAATCAAACCTAGCCTGTAACAATTTAAAGCTTGCTGTTATGGAAGTTCTTTAGGGATTCCGTTTTTGTCTATTAATTTGACCAAATGATCCAATATTTGGGAACAGATTTGATATAATTTGCAGCGTGTATGTTGGTGTTCCCGTCTAATGCTTCTTGATATGATGTCTGATGTTAACAATGTTAAAGTTATATTATAAATTGGAATTCGTACTGCTTTGTTACAACCAGTTTTGCAATAAAAACGAGTTTTGCAATAATTTTATTGCAATACTCGTTGCGTTGACATGATTTTATTGCAATTTGATTACAACCGGTTTTGCAATAAAAACTAGTTTTGCAATAAAATATTTTTTCTATCGGATTTTATTGACATTATACAAAAGACATTATAAAATTTATCTATGTATATTAGGAATGACATGCAGGGATTATGTTCGGGGATAATGAATATGTTATATGCATATGCTCAACAATAATTTACATTCTAAATTTCATTACTTTTTTATTTTTAATATACATATGATGAAAGAATCAAACAATTAATAACATTCTAAATTTCATTACATTTTTTTCTCTTTTAATATATATGATGAAAGAATGATCATCATGAAATATTAGGACATGTGCAGTTACAATAACAACTGTAGTTTTGGACACTCATGTGCTCAAATCTCAGTGATATACACCCACGACATTTTAATAACTTAAAGGATTTACTTACCAGTACTTTGAAGAAATAGAAAAATACGACTTTTGCAATAATTTTATTGCAAAACTCATTGCGTTGATATGATTTTATTGCAATTGATCACAACCGATTTTGCAATAAAAACGAGTTTTGCAATAAAATATTTTTTTCTATCAGATTTTATTGAGATTATACACAAGACATTATAAAACTTATCTATGTATATTAAGATTGAAAGGCAGGGATTATATTCAGAAACAATGAATATATATGCGTATGATCAAACATTAATTTAGATTCTCAATTTCATTAGTCTCTTTTCCTTTAATATATATGATGGAAGTGCTATACATACATGACATTCAAATAAAGTCTTTACTTACCAGTACATTGAAGAAATAGATAAATTCGACTTTCGCAATAATTTTATTGCAAAACTCGTTGCGTTGATATGATTTTATTGCAATTTGATCTCAACCGGTTTAGCAATAAAAACGAGTTTTGCAATAAAATATTTTTTCTATCAGATTTTATTGAGATTATACACAAGACATTATAAAATTTATCTATGTATATTAGGATTGAAAGGCAGGGATTATATTCAGAAACAATGAATATATATGCGTATGATCAAACATTAATTTACATTCTCAATTTCATTAGTCTCTTTTCCTTTAATATATATGATGAAAGTGGTATACATACATGACATTCAAATAAGGTCTTTACTTACCAGTACATTGAAGAAATAGATACAATCGACTTTCGCAATAATTTTATTGCAAAACTCGTTGCGTTGATATGATTTTATTGCAATTTGATCACAACCGGTTTTGCAATAAAAACGAGTTTTTCATGCCGGTGAAAGAACGGATCCTTACTGTTATAGTAATGATTGTCATTCCATTATTATAGCACATATCATAACATTGATCTTTTTCCATATTAGATTAACCTAAAATGAAGCACCAGGGATTTTACAGATGCTATAGATAAGGAGAATCATTTACATAACTAATAAATATAAAATATCCTTGTCACTTAAATGTTAAAAACAATCAACCGTTAAAATTGACTGATAACAGATTGACACGATAATTCTTTACTCTAATTTTAAAAACAATAAAAACAAATTTTATGTTTTGCAGATGTGTGCCACTGAACTATTTATTACCTTGTAAATAAATAATGGTTGTGACGCCACAATCAAATCGTAAAACTTTGAAAAGAGATTGATTGCCAATTTCAGTATTGTAAAGTCTTGATGTTTATAAAGCCCGCATGTCTGTAGATATCTGTTGCTTACTCGATCAATAACAGCAGTAACATAAAAACAGCAAGAACAAAAAAAAACAAAAAAACAAAAAACACCAGAATATATAAAAACAAAAATCACCAACAAAAGGTAGCATTCAGTGTAGGCAACTCCCCACACAACCAATCAGCACATGGCACCGTCAACGAGCCCAGTAAGACTCACAATTTACGCAATATAGAAAAACTGTTTCAAAAGGGAAACAAACACAAACACCGTTTCAACAAAATTTACATGACGTTTTACATCATTTTAGTGTTTGTCTACTTCAATTTCCTTCCAGTTAAAGTACTAAAATCTTTAAATGTAGAAAAACATGTTACTCCTCTTTTCAACTGAAATCAAGATTAAAAATTATGTCCTATGTACATGCAATACTATGTTCAATAAATAATTACAGGATTGTCTAATATAAGGAAAAAAAGGAAAAAAACATCATTTTTTATATTTTGAAACTGTTTCGATTTCATTATCACTAATTGCAGGCGTATTATTTTTAATATCTAATTTAGTTAACTTTTTGGCAAAATAATAAATGCACTTTTGGGTTTAATATCGAAGTATAAATCAAATTAACAGCCACCAATCTATTGTGTTCATATTTGACAATTCTTTGCCTATAAAACATATTTATTTAATTTAAAAGTGAATTTGTCCATAATTATTTAAAGATATGGATGCCATAGATAAAAATGTTGATATAATTAAAACTTTAGTTTCAGACGTGCAAACGAACCAACAAAGAATTATACATGGAGAGTTATGGATGGATTTTGTTCGTAAGTGTTAGATACATTATCTGATATGATCTATCAATACAAAATTCATGCAGATGATAGTTTTAGAATAAAAATATTATCTATCATCACAATTTATGTTCATATTACATCACTTATGAACACTATCGGCGTTTTATAATTTAGAAAGTTTTCATAAATATATCCAAAGGATACGTATGTATCGTTTAATCAATATTTGAAATACTCATTCTAGGCCATTCTACAATAAACTAGACAATTGTGAAACAAGATATCTTTGTCTTTCAATTAATTGAGTACTTTTTTTAGGAAAAATAATATACTGGTGTCCTGATGCAAAACGGTCGTGACGTTATTAGAAACATGAATCATAATTTCTTTAAAGAGGCAGACAATCTAAACTACTAAGCCAAGGATTAAACTAACAGAAAGATATGAACAATAAAGTCATTCTTATATCACTAGGATTAGCTTCGTTCCGTTACCCGTTAATGACATATTAAACTAAAGATCGGCAATGATTAGATGAGACATTTCTATGAAAACCTTTTGCAATTTATATCAGAAATCACTCTGCTTGATAACCCGCTGTCCGATATTTTACATTTAAATGCGTCTGAATACTTTCTGTTTGGAGAAATTCTTTGCTGCATTTAAAACAGGCTAGTGGTGAAACTCAAAAATTTGTAACCCTTGAAACAATCATTTATAGTCTAAAACAAGACTTAGATTTAATGCCAATTATTTGCTTTAAATTGTCCCTATATAAAAGACAAATGTATAGGCAATAATTGATTTTTTATGTTAATAAAAACGGCACATTTTGCAACCTTCTTCAGAAAAAAGTTTATATTTACTCAATATATTGTTAAGCGTATAAATTGCAGCCGACTTTATAACTATACGATACATAATTAGATTGGCTTTAATTCTAAATTGAAGATTAGAAAGAATTAGGAAAATGTTATAAAAATCTAATCTGTCAACAATGCGAATCTGTTGGTGAAATGTGTTATTTTATAACGAAATACCAGAACATTCCCAGAATGTACTCGTAATTTGACGGAAAATTTAAAATAGACGTTACTTTTACAATTCAGTGAAACAAACGTGTGGACAAACAGCAATAAACTTTTGCAATGTATATGCAAAACAAACGGTATATAGATGTCAAAAACATTGAGGTATAGTTTGACGATATTGGTAGTTCCTATCTAGAAAAGCTGTTGTTTTTTTTTATTACATGCTTTTCGGTGGTTTATAGAAATATATCAGTGATATAAAACTAATTTTACTATTTCACGTTTAAATGTTGAATTCTGCTTAAGCCGGTGCTAGGGGGCGTGGACGGTAACTTGCACTTTCCAGTACCGTCCATGAACAGGCTCAATCAAACCGAGCCTGCAACATTTTCAATTTTGCCGTGTTGGGCTTTCTTTAGGGATTCTGTATTTATCTCTTTTATGATCACATCCGTGTTATTTGTGCCGTGTGGCGGCTGTAAAAAGTCTCCCCGTACATTTAATCAATGATGTTATATTTTCGATCCTTTAAGATCGTTCAGCACGACATTATTGTTGTGCTTGTGGTATTTTTAGTTTCAACTTTTCGGCATTTTTTAGTTGGGTGGTTCCAATATTCCTACTTGAATAATGTTGAATCACCCTTAGGATATGTTGCCTGCTTTTTAAATTTGTCTTTTGACGTCTTATCTGTGATACGCAGGCTTCATAACCTCTGATCCCCTTTCAAAATTCCATTTTATTTAGTTCCGCCCATTGTTTTCTCGTTTAGGGCACACGCTTTTTATTACTCGGGGACCATACGCCGCTTTTCATGGAATGGCACGGAAGTGTCACATTGAAGGTTCCATGATAACCGCCGTATGAACACATCTGCGGATGTTTCTAAATTCAAAATTTTACTATTTCACGTTTAAATGTTGAATTCTACTTAAGCCGGTGCTAGGGGGCGTGGACGGTAACTTGCACTTTCCAGTACCGTCCATGAACAGGCTCAATCAAACCGAGCCTGCAACATTTTCAATTTTGCCGTGTTGGGCTTTCTTTAGGGATTCTGTATTTATCTCTTTTGTAATTTCACTGTTTGAAACAGTGAAATTACGACTTTGATAATTTCACTGTTTTGAATTTAAGCCCCTTACGTTGTTTCAGTGAAATACCAGCGTGCACAGTACTGGGTACCAACTTAATGACGTGACGTCGTAAATGACGTCACGTTGTATTATTATTTGGCGCGCTTTTCATTCAGTATTAGGTTAAATGTCTTTTTATAACGTTTCTTTGCATGCAATAAAAAGAAAATTTGTTTAGTTCAGTGTAAGATTGAAATATATTTCACCTTGTGAACACCAAAAGTTCATATTTCACTCGTGGCTGCGCCACTCGTGAAATATTCCTTTTGGTGCTCACTCGGTGAAATATATTCCGATCTTACACTGAACTAAACAAATATCCTCTATATATTAATAGCTTTCGAAATATATTTGGTAAATTATAAATGTACCTTACGGTGAATATGAAACAAAAATCAGATAACAATAAGAATGAATGAAAACGAAGGTTGTGATTTCCTAAGAAATCAAACAAAGGTTTTATGTATGTTTTACATAGTAACAAGATGTAGTTATATTCATATAGCCTGTTTACGGAACCTTTCGTCATCATGTTCGGTGTATCCATAAAAAGTGTATTCATCAAAGAGGATTAAATCAAATGACAAGATCTATTATTTTCACAAGCAACACAAATTTTGAGTATGGAAATATTAACGTTTTTTAAACAAACACACAAATAATCAAATAAAGCAACAAAAATATAATAAAATAAAATACAAAAATAAAATTAAATAAATCCGCGAATTGTTGAGCTCCTTTTTGTACTACCGAAAACTAAACGTATTTTTTTTAACCGAAGTATGTTTTAAAAGTGTACACTATTGAATATTAATTATGGAATTTATTGCCATGATCAATCGAAATGTACTCGTATGTTTTCTTTAAAGTTCACGTTCGTTTTTAATATTTGTTCTATTTTGGATGAAACATTTGACATCATATTCATTTGTATCTCTGTTTTGCATTTTGTTTTAGTGGCCCAACAGCGCACATATTAGTAACAAACCAATTCATAAGGATATTTATCTATTTGTACTGATATTAACTAAAAGACTGTTAGCATATGCACGTCGTACAAACAAATAGGTTTTCTCTTTGACCTACATAGCTTAACGTTTTTAGAACAGACTATTGCTATGTTGTTAGTAAATAATGGCAATATAGTACAATTTATTACCTTAATGAATGAGATGAAACGATATCAAAAGAAGCAATACAGATAAGTATCATATGCATTTAAATGTTTATAAATTTCAGTACCCCTCTTAAAAGGTCTTAACGAATTTAAACTATATTTTAACTTAATTCACAGTCATATTTGATTACTTGTTTTACAATAAATAAAGATCTACCCACATAAGTTTAGTTATTTACAATACCACACTTACATTAAATAATTTTATGAAAGCATTGTTTCCTGGTAACGAGATCGATCAATGCAACATATATTGTAATATCAAAATAAAGATTACGGATATAAAGAGCTGATTGTTAATTGTAAAGTAAATGTTAACCCAAATGTTACTTTTATTTAACGATTTGACAGCTAACATTAAGTGTTTTGTTACATCAGTAAATGGTTCCCGCATTTCATCTCAACATGTCTTTTTATTTTGTCTGATCTCTGTCATTTTGATCAGTATTTCCAATGCCTTTTTCGTTTAGGTTTTATTAATGTCTGGCCTTTGCTAGGAGACTTGATAGATGGAGCATTTCTCTAATGAATATTTAATGTAATTCGTTTCGAAAATTATATATGCTATGTAAAAAAATTTCGTTTAAACATACATATGCACATGTTTTATTGTATTAAACAGTAATAGACGTTTTATCTTATTGTAATATCATAACATTTCTTTTACGCGCCAAATGTGACGTCTATTAACGTAGACGTCTTTTTTGTACGTTTACGTCATTTCCTTTATGTATCAACTGAGGAAGCTGAATAAAGCGAAACATGTTTTGATACTTAAATTTGTGTTGGTTTTTGATCCAATTGTCCTATTGACATAGCTTCCAAATACACATGAGCCCTTTGCGCTCTTCTGTTGTTTGTAGACCTGCTAAGCTCCTTTCTATTGGTCTGGTGTTGCCGAGTTGTGTTGGGGGATGTGTTTATTGAATGCCACTATTCCTTCTATATATTTTTCAGATTTATTGCAATTTCTAGTACCGTCCACAGGTTCAGTCATCCTGGGTCTGCAACATTTTCAATTTTACTGCTTTTAGCGTTTATTAGGGTTTCCTTTTAGTTTGTATCATCAGTTTTAATTTTGCTGACTGGCACACAGTTGTCATGCATAATAGTTTAATTTGGTTAAGTTGGTGGTAGGGGGTGTGGACGATAGCTTTTACTTTCCAGTACACTCCATAAACAGACTCAATCAAACCTAGTCTGCAAACTATAAAATTTGTTGTTTTGAGAGTTCTTTAGGGGCCATAATTGACCATCTGATCGAGTATTTGGGAACAGATGTGATATCATTTGCAGCGTGTGCGCCATCAGATGATCTAGCGAAATAAATACTGGTTCCCGGCTATTGTTTGTTAATATGTTGTCTGATGCATCATGCTATGTTAACAATGTTAAAGTTATATCATAAATTGAAATTCGGACTGCTTCATGCCGGTGAATGTACAGAACTTAACTGCTATAGTAATGAACGCCCTTCAATTATTATAGCTGATCTGTATTCATATCAGATTTTCCAAAAATGAAGCACCGGGGATTTTACAAATGCGATAGATAGGGAAAATGATTTATATATCTAATAAACATAACGTATCTTTGTCTCTTAAATGTGAAAAAAACAATCATTAAATTGACTGTTAACAGATTGACACGGTAACTTTTATTTACTATTTAAAACAATAGAAATTCAAATTTTATGTTAACAAATGTGTGTCACTGAACTATTTATTGACTTGTAAATAGATAATGGTTGTGACACCACAATCAACTCGTAAAACATTGAAAAGAGAATGGTTGCTTATTTAAAATGCACATTTCAGTATTGCAAAGTCTTGATGTTTTTAAAACCCGCATGTCTGTTGATATCTTACCCGATCAGCAGTAAAATCAAATGATAACAATTAAAACGGAAACACACACAAATACTGTTTCAACAAAAATTACATGGCGTTTTAAATCATTTAAGTGTTTGTCTACCTCAATTTCCTTCCAGTTAAAGTACAAAAAACTTGAAATTTATTGCTGTCTTGAGTAAAACATGTTACACTTCTTTTCAACTGAAATCAAGATTTAGAATTATGTCGTATGTGCATGTATTTCTTCTTCAATATTGACAGGATTTTCTGATTAAAGGGAAATAAATAAGAGAAATATTTCAAACCTTTTCATGTCTTGAAAATAATATAATTGTATTATTAATATTTGTAATCGTATTAAATTATGATATCTAATTTGGTAAAGTGTTTGGCTAAACAATATAATATACATTTGGGTTAACTATCCAAGATAATTGCATCAATCAAAGTAACGTCTACCAATCTACTGTGTTTATATTTGACATTTCTTTGCCATTCAAAATAAATGTGTACATAATTATTTACAGATATGATATACCATAGACAGCAATGTTGATAGAATTTAAACTTTACTTTCAAACGTGAAAACGAACCTAGAAAAAATTGTACAATGAGAATTATACATGAATTGTGTTCGTAAGTGTTAGATATATGATACGATATGATCTTTTAATACAAAATTCAAGCAGATAATAAATAGTTTTATAACAAAATAGTATTATTCATCGCATAAATGTTTATATTACATCACTTAAGGACACTATCGACATTTTGTTTTCCAGACAGTTTTCCAAAATACATCCAAATGATACATTTCTATCGATTAATCAATATTTGAAATGATCATTGTATAGGCCAATCTACAATAAGCTTGACAATTTCGAAACAAGATATCTTTGTCTTCCAATTATTTGAGTACTCTTTCAGGAAAATAAGATACTGGTGTTCTGATGGAAAACGGTCGTGAAGTAATTAGAAACATAAATCATAATTTCTTTTTAAGAGGAAGACAATCTAAACTACTAAGCCAATGATTAAACTAAAAGTTACGACAATAAAGTAATTCTTATATCACCAGCATTAGCTTCGCTCCTTTACCCGTTAACGACATATTTTAAATAACTAAAGATCGGCAAAGATTAGATGTGACATTTCTATAAAAACCTTTTCAATTTATGTCAGAAATCACTCTGCTTATGAGCATGATAATTCGATATCAAGATTCTACATTTAAATGCGTCTGATTAATCTTTGTTTATACTTTCTGTTTTGAGAAAATCTTTGCTGCCTTTAAAACAGCCTAGTGGTGTAACTCAGAAATTTGTAATTCTAGAAACATTTCTTTATCGGCTAAAAATTGACTAAGATCTGATGCCAATTATTTGCTTTAAATGGTCCCTATATGAAGGACAAACGTATAAGCAATAATTGATTGTTTATGTTAATAAAAACGGCACATGTTGTAACATTTTTTAAAAAGGTTTATATTTACTCAATTTGTTACCCGTATACATTGCAGCCGAATTTATAGCTATACTATACATCATTTGATTGGCTTTAATTCTAAATAGAAGATAAAAAGGAATTAGGAAATTAATATCAAAGTCTAATATGTCAACAATACAATTTTTTTGGTGAAATGTGTTATGCTTCCAACGAAACACCAGCATACAATATTCTCAGAATGTACTCGTAATTTGACGGAAAGTTTAAAATATACAATACTTTTATAGTTCAGCGAAACTTTAGGACAGGGCACACAGCAACAAACGCTTCCAATATATATGCAAAACCAATATACACAGGTCAAAAACAGAAAGGTGTAATTTGATGATATTTGTAGTTCCTCTTTTGAAAAGTTATTCTGTTCTTTTTTATAACAATCTTGACGAGCTTCTCACGAAGTATATTTGGTATTGTATTTTATGGTAACTGTAAAGCAAATATAGGACAACAAGTTGAGTAAATTACAACGAACGTCGTGTTTTACTGAGAAACCAAACACAGGTTTTAAGTATGTTTTACATAGTTGCAACTTTGTCTTTTAATCTTGACTGCCTTTTTTAAAAATATATCTGGTATTGTATATTCACAGTGAAAATAAAGCGACTATCGGACAAAAGATGGATAACTTAAAGCGAAGGTTGTGTTTTCCAAAGGTTTAAGGTATGTTTCACAAAGTTGCAAGATAGTCTTTATATCTTGAGGGACTTTTTGTCGAAAAATATATTATGGTATTGTATTTTCACAGTGAAAATGAAGCACATATCGGACAACAAGACGGATGAATTAAAACGTAGGTTGTGTTTTCCTGAGAAACAAAACAAAGTTTTTATGTATGGTTTACATAGTTGCAAGATTAATTTTGTTAGATTCATGTAGCCTGTTTAAGGACATTATTGTCATCATGTTCGGTGTATCCACAGAAAGTGTATTTATCTCAACTGACAAGATGTATTGTTTTTATATGCAGTGAAAATTTTGAAATGGTATATTAACCTTTTTTTCAAAAACAAACAAACAAAAAATATCAAACAAACAAAAATATCAAACAAGCAACAAAAATAAAGAATAACCAAATAAAAAAGTAAATAAAATCAAATAAATCTGCAAATTGTTTAGATCTTGCTTGTACTACCGAAAACTACACAAAAGTCATATCATTTAACTGAAATATGTTTCGGTGATATTTTTAAGCTTGTACAATATTAAATATCATTATGGAACAATCGAAATGTACTTTTTAGTTTTTGTGCAAACATTTATTTACCTTATGGTTTCATTTTCGATGATACATTTTACATCATATTCATTTGTATCTCTGTTTTGCATTTTGTTATAGTGGCCCAACAGCGCACAAACTAGTAAAAAATCATTTTTTTAGGATATTTATCTATTTGTACTTGGCATATGCACGGCTTACAAGCAAAAACCTTGTCTCATTTTCCTATGTAGTTTAGTGCTTTTTTGAACAGACTATTTCTATGTTGTAAGTAAATATCGATATTATGGTACCATTAATTACATGAAACTAGATCAAAAGAAGCAATGCGCCCATAGATACAGATAAGTAGCACACCCATTTGAAGGTTTATATTTCTCGGTGCATTTCTAAAAAGGTCTAAATGACTTTACACTAGGGTTTATCTTAGTTTGCATCCATATTTGATTATTTGTTTTACAATAAACAAAAGTCTATTCACATTAGTTTAGGTAATAACAATACCACACTTACATTAAATCTTATGATGGAAGCATCGTTTCCTGGCAACGAGATCGATCAATGCACCATACATTGCAATTTTAAAATAATTTTATCGGATATAACGAGCTGATTGTTTATTAATAAAAGTAAAGCCAAATGTTACTCTATTTTAACGATTTGACAGCTAACATGAAGTGTTTTGTTACATCAGTAAATGGTGCCCGCATTTCATCTCAGCATTTCTTTTTATTATTTTTTTCTGATCTCTGTCATTTTGATCAGTAATTTAAATGCCTATAATAATGTTGCGGTTTATTTACTGTCTGGCCTGTACTAGCAGACTTGAAAGATATTGCCATTTTTTTTATTAATATCAGCTATAAAACAAACTCTACGATTTTCAACTATTTACTTTGATTTCAAATGAGGGATGATTACGTTCAAGATTATATTTACTTGATCAAAACGCAGAAAGCTGATATTCTGATATATCTTTCTTTAATTCAAAGGTAATTTATACAAATGATAATACGAAATATATACTATGTACTCTGTAACAATGTTTCGTGTAACTTATGTACCAGACAAATATTGTGTTTCATTAACCAAATTGTAAAGACAATTTTTTTCATGAATAAACAATCGTCAATATTATACAAAAATATAGCTTTTTATCAAACACAAATATGTACTGATAATCTATTCTTCTGACAGATCTATGGGAGATGATATGACTTATATGGCATTCTATTAACATGTGATAGCTACTTTATATATTCGGACACGATAAATGTGTAACACAACAAACTCGGGCACATTAAACAGACACATATGCAAAGATAGTTAAGAAATATACTTTGAAATAAATTGAAAATCGTATTTTTATGCTTTTCTTAGCCTGATTTACAGTTAAAAGCGTAAAACGCTTTTTATTTTGGGTCTTTTTTACACAATTTGGAGAATTCTTCTGGAAAAACGATGTGCGCGAATGATCTTGCTCAAAGTTTATTGCCCTAAACATACATCAAATGGTACATTTATCTGGAAAAACTATTTTCAGTCCCATTATGACAAAAACCTCTGTGGAGTCCATTTAAGCTTTTAATAAGCCAATACCTGAAATGAAATCAAAGAAGTAAGATGGGAAAGTAGTTTAAAAAAATAGCAAGCTTATTGAACTTAAATTGATCATTATGTTTTAAAACCAAGACATCATATACATGTATTGATGCTTTCATTTTAGATGTTAAAATCGAATTAAACAGGTTGGCAATAATTTTTATGGCATACGAAAGTGTGTTTAGAAAAATAATGTGTAAAAATTTTGACAATTTCAAATATTTAAATATGTTTGCAACTCTGATAGATTACTGTTTTAAGACATATTTGCCGCTATGCCACATTATATATAATAATCGCCAAAACTTTTGAATGACCATCAATTGAGTTAGGCTTGTTTATCCATTCGATGATATTGTTGCGGTATGGCCTGTTTTGGTATTTGGTATTTCTTCGCTAGGTCCCTGCAAAATCTATCTCTGGACAAAGTTTGCGGGTGTAGCTCGAATGTGGCTAAGCCAAATCAGACGCTTCTAACTTAAAGGTATAGTTACACATGCATATCCATTTGTTTGTTTGTTTGTTTGTTTTGATTTTTACGGCACGTCAACACATAACTGGCCATATCGTGCCGAATGCTATAATAGGCTTAAAATATTATATAAAACTTTGTAAGTGACAATTAAAATGAGTCAATTGGATCCTAGAATACGAGTTTATCTCGTTCAAATGATTAATGATGTTTTTGATGGAATTGTATTAAAGAGTTCTTTGAAAGAATTTATACAATAAAATATATTACTGGCCTGTTAAGAAAACATGACATCCATTTGTTTAAACTACCTTGTATTTCTTTTATAATAATCACCAAAATTTATTAGATTTAAATCTTATTATTTATTTCTTCAGTATTTATATAAATTATCACATGCACAATAAATCTAAACTATCAAGATGTCAGCAAAACAAATATGACATATACAAATAGTAAAAAAAATAGAAAAATAAAGCTAAGTATATCAAATAGTACATAACTGTATAAGTAAATACGCCTGCTCAAAAATAGTTTAACGCATCGAACACTAAGATAGTCAAAGATAAAGCCTATTTATGATGTTAGAAATGCAATAAATACATGCATTTTATCTTTTCTATACACAATATGACTAATTGGTGTTTCTAAAGATTGACATCAGAACACCACACTCGATGAAGAAATTTTGACGAAGTTAAAGTTGAAAAATCTCCGTTATTGCCATTTAGACCTTATGATATTCGATACCAAAAAAAGAAGAATAATTAATTCAACAAATAAAACAAAAATACATACACAAAGATAAAACAATAAAAACATAATGAAAATATAGAATTATGCGGCCCCAGTGTACGCATTAAGACATGTACTTGATATTGATTATTCTGTACAACTTTCTCCACCTCACATATTTTATGATGCTACTGCACACTTTTATTAAATTCTGCCAGGCAAAACTCACACCAATCTGAACATATACAATATAAACTTTACTATATAGATACTTTCATTTTCCTTTTCGCAACACATTTCCGCTAGAAGACAGTGTACTTTTATTAAACATGAGGGCAATGAAACACTGGAAATCGAATTCAAAATCTTTATTTAAAAAGTATTTTCGGATTACATTTGACCTATAACAAAGCTTGGTTCTATTTTTCTTTAATTATATAACAGTAGGAAAGTGTTAGGGTATACATCAGAATTTCTTAATTATACGTTTGTAGGATGACGACATATGAACGTATATTGCAAGTTCAGAATAGAAGTGCATTGTTCTCGCATTGTCGATCAACTAACCGCTGCAGCTAGATGTCTCAGCAAACTAAAAGAATCATAGCTAACACAAAGACACAAATATGTATAAGACAATTAATCATCTGAAATAATATGAACACATTTATAGTATTATGAAAACAAATCATTCACCTAATTATATACTACCTTAAAAAACATGACTTTTTTAGAATATTCTACAAATATTATTAAAATATTTTTGCAGTGAAAGGATAAAAGGTAAAAATAATTTTGATTGCATTTAAACATAATAATTCACATTTGACATTCGCAAACTGACGCTCTAAATGTATGGTTGATGTTTAAACAAACGTAAAGTGGGCTTAAAGTGTTGTTATATTTTCTGGTCCTTCGGGATCATTGATGCCAGCACTATTAAGTGTTGAGAATTGAGTACCGCTCAAGCCGGTGCTAGGGGGCGTGAGGGATGTTGCACATATCCATTATCCCTCATGTACAGACTCAATCAAACCGAGTCTGCAATTCTCTTGTAATTTTGTTGTGATTAATGCTTCCGAGGGATCACTTTGTTTCCAGAATTTTTAAATGGTGTTTGATTCCTAAACCTAAGAAGAAATTTGCAAGGTAATGTATGCCTTCTTCCACATCTATATTGAGTATTCCACATAAACATGTAATGTCAGTAAATCTTTTGAGCCTAATGGAATATCAATATTCTTACTAAGAAATGCATGCAAATTTCCACATTAATGATGCATTTCGAATAATTTAAGATTGGAAAGCAAAGATTGAAAACTTGATATATTTCCAGGGAATTATTTTGAAGACAGAAATATCCAAGGATCATATTGCATGAAATTATCATACATGTAACAACTTTTACAGTGTTATGTTTATCAGAATGAGATACTGTAAACATTTGCTGTAAAATTGTTCAGAAATTAATAAAAATTCTGCATTTAAATACAAAATTGCATAATGTTAGTTCAAACTGCTTTTTTATATACTTGTCAATATATCCGGTATTGATAAAGGCTAATAGTATGAGCATAGGAATCAAGATATTGTAGGATTCATTCACTATACCTGAAAAAAGTTGAAAATTTTCTTATACAATATACGTAATTAATTTTAGCCTATTCATAACAAAATGCAAATTATTTGACGTGCGCCGGAAACTCAAACCAATATCGTTAATACTGACTAGAGTAAATATTTTGTAAATGATTTGTTGTAATGTTAAGTAATAAACGTAACGGTTACATGTGTGAATTATTATCTATTCGCGTTAAAAATGAACCGTCTATAAAATTTGTCACGGACTTGTATACTTCAACGTGTCTTTAAATATTATAAGATATCATTGATTTTTAGACATACCGTTATGATAATATTGAAAACGAATAACAGCGAATAAGAAGTACGATAATACGTGCTTAGTTCAGAGAAGCGCAACAGTGTTTGTTCGTAACTGTACAACATTTTTTATTTATATGATAATGATAGTGCAAAAAATAACACTTTTTTCAAAATTATCAAAGTGATAAATTATCATCAGTCTCGTTTGCTATGAGTGCTATGAGAAGTGTGGTACCACATAGCAATATAATTATGCATATTTTTTAAATATCTATTCTAAAAAAGTGAACCATATTTTACGTCCGACTTGCAGTTGATTCAAGATCGTTTGCATTGCATTCTGATGCAATATGAAGTGTTAAGTGCAAAGCTCGGTCAGACGCACCACCATAATGATGTACGAATCTCAATCACGAATACAGGGGCATGTTTGTCTATTTTCGACCGGAAGTTAATGTTGTCGCTCTTTATAACGGATAGACGTAGCCCTCTAGTTTCTAAACAACGTGTCACTAGACGACCGAATCGAATCACCACTCTAGCAGGAACAGTGGCCCCTAATTGCAAGAAACAGTAAAAAAAATGTGACAAGACAGATGTTTTCACGGGCGCTGATCTCCAGACCAGAAGTTCTTAAAATTTATATTTACTTTTAGTTTTGATTTAACAGAAATTTATGGTTTATATTATTGCAACCTTTTCATCAAAATTAACATGCTACTTGAAGATACTGTATAGGTTTCAATTTTATGTCATATATAAATTTTATGTCTTAAAGCTACGAGAAGAAAAGGTGCTCAATGCTATCATAATAATTTCATGTAAAGGGAATTAAAAACCACACACACACACACACACACACATTTCAATAACCTGAATTTATTTCTTTCATCGTGAAACATTATCGCGCAAAAATGGAAACATCAAACGTTTTGCAAAATAATGATATTGATACATCATGATTCTATTAATGAGTTTTACATTCAGAAACTATAGATAAAACTCTTGAGAAACAATTTTTTCTTTAAAAACATTTAATAACGGTTAATTATTAAAAAAGTATTTTAATCTAAAATGTCAATAAACTGTATATACGAAAATGCATCATATTTTGTAACAAAAATCAATATGAAATTTGCTTCTTAACCAATATTTGTTATATTTGCTACGGGTCCATTGTATAACAGCTTTTTGTAAGCACATGACGTATATGCATTTCTGCTCAGTTATTTGAATATCTAATACATACTGCATGGAACATGAATTTAAATTTGCACTAACATCAGCGGGAGATTTACACGATATAAGATTTGTGTCAATTTTTAAAAGCAAGATATTTCACATTTGTTGTGTAAAAGCTTCAAAAAAGATTTAAAGATGTCTGTCACTGACATATTTATTGACACATTACATAATGGTTGTAAGGCTACAATCAAATCGTTATTTACTTTGAGTGATAGTTTGCCAATCTAACGTGCATGCACATAGAAATAATGTTAAGTATTGACGGTAATGAAATCCGCTTGTTCGTTGATATCTCGTAAGAGCAGTTAAAAGTAAGAAAGAAGAAAGGTTTTCAAAACACAACAATGCTTCCATACGGATAAAAAAATCTATATTATAGTTAAATACGGAATTCCGTTAGGCCCATCGTGGTTTCGCGCTGTCGCCCTCAGGGCGAAATCGCGAAAATACGATGAATTGACGCGCAAACACGATACAAGATCGCGAAAACACGATGCGAAAAATATCGCGTTTTCGTGCTTTTAATATCGTGGTTTCGCGTTTTCGCCTTCGATCTCCCATCGTGTTTTCGTGTTTTCGCCCTCGCGGTCAGTAGGGCGAAAAGGTGAAAACACGATATTTATAAAGCGAAAACGCGATATTTTTCACATCGTGTTTTCGCGATCTTGTATCGTGTTTGCGCGTTTTCGCCCTACTGACCGGGAAGGCGAAAACACGAAGGCGAAACACGAAAACACGATGGGAGATCGAGGGCGAAAATGCGAAACCACGATATTCATAGCGCAAAAACGCGATATTTTTCTCATCGTATTTTCGCGATCTCTTATCGTGTTTTCGCTTCATCGCATCGTGTTTTCGCGTTAAGGTATCGTGTTTTCGCGATTTTGCCCTAAGGACGACAGCGCGAAACCGCGCTGGCCCTAACGGAACACCGTAGTTAAAGGCTTTCTAAAAGACTTATCAATTTATCAACAGGGAAAACAAAAATTTTATTAACATGCTGAATAACCTTTAAACAAATATTTGTAACGTAATGTAAGAAACATATTTTTTTACTTTATTCCGAGTCGATAACATCAAAGAACATTTGAAAAAGAGAAACAAATCTAATGTGTTAATTGCTTTAAATTCTGGAAAATATCTGATACTACTGTAGAGGTAAAACAGCGTTTACTTTATCCTGAAATTCACATTGTAAGTAGAGTTATTAAATATTCTCTTTTGCTTATGTCGACAATGTTAAAGATGTCGACAATGTTAAAGTTAAATGAAATGTAAACTGGTTTACAATCTAATATAAAAAATTAAATTGTGTTATATAAATAAAATCAGCATCAAGACAATTTTGCTCACGGACGGGACATTAACATAACCATTGTGTAATGTTTAATTTATCAGTCGCGTTTGCAATCATCAAATAATATTTAAGATTATCTTTTTATAATGTCAGAAGTTCTTATTTAAATTCCTTTAATCGGGATACTAACTAATTTCAATCGGACCAATATCATAGATCAACTAAATGACAAGGATGCCACTGCATTAATACATACTAAATGCATAAACACATATATTTGTTGATTTCTGTTTGTTTGTTTGTTTGTTTGTTTGTTTGTTTGTTTAAATCATATTTTTTCATTTATCGAGATTTAACACAACGTGCTCTTTTAGAGATGTTTATCATTAATTTCATTTTCTTGAAACTATTTTTTTGGCAACTGTATGCATCAACAGTATACAACATTTTAAACTAATATACACATGTAACAATTAACTAATTGATTTAAATAAATGAATAGATAAAATTTGAAAACAAAACTTTGCTCATTTAAAAAATAGTTTATGATAGGATTTCGTTATTAATCTTACTACCCATAGCATGCTTTATTTCCTAGTCCTATGAAAATTGCTTCAATATTACCGCGGAAATTAGCAATTATAACAATTGTTATATAAGCAACAAAAGATACTTTGGAAATACACACAATACCCCATTGACGAAAGATGTTTAATTGTTTTATTAAATGTTATATGTGTTCGGTGTACACCCTGTTTCGTTAGATATAGTGCATAAGTTATCTAAGACAGTATTTTAGGCTTAATTACACGGGGTTGAAATACACCTAACACTCACTCTTATGTTTCACTTTAAAGTGTTTTTCGATGGATAAATAATTTCATCTTTTCTATAACGTGTTATAGGAAACATGTATCATATTAACAAATTTTAAGAAAGAAGCAACTTAAGTAATGGGTTGAACAAAACAACATTGGTCATGATAACGACTTTTCTGCATAATGTATTGTTCTTTCCTGAAATAGATATGAATAGCATTGGAGTGGTAACATTTGTACATGTAATACCATTTAAATTAATGTTATAAATAGTACATTTAATTAGTCCTTCTCTTCTATGTACATCAGTTAATATATCAATTCGATTTTCAAAAGAAAATACAACTATTAATTTCCTTTTTCTTTCCCCTATTTGAAGTGTGCAATGGTCGCTGCTTACATGAGATGATGACTAAGCATACTTATGTAACAGAACAAATACTTTGTTCATGTTATTTATATCATAAACTTCAATATATCCTTCAATATAAACTTATTAGACCTACGATACGTTAAGTTTGAATAACATTCAGGAAAGCCTATACTAGGATAATCGACCGCCGGTATATGCACAAAACTTTTTTTACAATCGGCAGAAAAATCAAAAAAAAAATCTAAAACCCCTGTGCAGCATTTATCATACAAAGTATGAGAACTGCAAACACTGTTTGATTGAGTCTGTAAAAGTCGGATAATGATAAAGTGCATCATCCCTCTCACGGCCCATAGCACTGGCTTGAGCGGTACTCAATGTCTGAATCAATTATCCCGAAGGACAAGAAAAATATAATAACACTAATTTAAAGTAGAAGGCAACGTATTACAGCTGCCTCACACTAAATTTCGGAAACAAAGTGATCCCTCGGAATCATTAATCACAACAAAATTGCATAAGAATTGCAGACTCGGTTTGATTGAGTCTGTACATGAGAGATTATGAATAAGTGCAACATCCCTCATGCCTCCATAGCACCGGCTTGAGCGGTACTCAATTCTCAAAACTTAATAGTGCTGGCATCAATGATCCCGAAGGACCAGAAAATATAACAACACTGAAGTGAAGTACGGGACAACTTTTTACAGCTGCCACACGGCACTTGAAACCTGCTGTTGTGAAGTACAAAATTCCGGAAACAAAGTGATCTCTCGGAAGCATTAATCACAACAAAATTACATAAGAATTGCAGACTCGGTTTGATTGAGTCTGTACATGAGAGATAATGAATAAGTGCAACGTCCCTCACGCTCCCTAGCACCGGCTTGAGCGGTACTCAATTCTCAACACTTAATAGTGCTGGCATCAATGATCCCGAAGGACCAGAAAATATAACCCTCACTGACAATATTCCCTGGGAAAGAAATGAAATATGTCTCATATCAACCACATGAATATGTATTGCATAGAAATAACTTCAAAAAAATTATTCTTATACAGATTACTATCCTTCGTATATAGTGTTATTTTGTTCAATTGCAAATAAAAAAAATAAACTAATGAAAGTTGTTTGAGATAAAATTAATATTGTTTCAGTTAAAATGGCATATAAAGAGGCCACTTCTCGACTTGACAATATAAACGTTAGCCCTCTATGTGAAATTATATTTTGTTTCCTCCTTCTTAACAACATAAAAACATATTATGATCCCAATTAGAACACATTCATTAACATATTCTACGATATGTGATCATAATTTTTACCAAACATTAGTTGTTTGATAAAACATATTCAGTTCACAAGTAAGTGTTAATAACATGAGGAAAAGGAATAGGAATACCCCAGGTGCCCTTTTGTTCATTAGTTCTAGCACGAACGGGCACCTGAGTAGAGCCACCAACGTCACATCAGTTGGCTTACACATATTCGAATCCACAGCAGCGAGGGACATGTGGTTTGAAGCCAACTTCCTGTAAATACATTATCAAAGTCATATAAATACATTTCAATAATTATTCGTCATTTCCTTTTCCTGAAGACTTTAATCAAGTCCACATGGCATTCTTTGATTTTCGGTATCGGATGCAGAGAACACAAAAACTATTTAATAAGACAACATTATAATTTTGTCGACATTAATATTCAGCGACATGCACTAGTTCGAAAGCAGCGATGTAGCGATTAACAGTATTAATCCGAAGGAGTTAGCTCTATTGTTTACCAGGCGGATCGGTCGTTGAGCTGAATCTCATTTAAGAAACCATTGTTTCATAGTTATCTCAAGCAGTTAACAGGACATTATAACCATATAATTATTTCATTTTTGTTTTGTTCTGATAAAGTTTACGCATCTCAAAATTAGTTATTCGCGCAGACGAAATATATCATATAAATTATGTGAGTAGTGCAATGATAGGCAATCATTGAGAAAATGATGCTTGTTTTCCCTACTTTTTATTTCGACAATAAAACTGGAATCCAGTTGATACGAAAACGGTGATGATGTAATATGTTATTCTATTAAGTGTTATAGTTACAGTTTGGCAATCCGGCACAATTGTAAAAGATGACTACAAAAATGATATAGAATTAGGCATTTTAGCAATGTGTTAACCGAACGTAGTACTGGCTTAACAGAAAATTATGATTGTATAGCCCCAGGTTATGATACCACATTGTATGAATGATGAGGTTAATAAATACAATTATATATAATATTGCATTGTCTGTACTCTATTAAAAGGATAAAAACGTGTTTAGATGCCGACATATAGTAGTTATAGTTTTTTAAATGGGCCATAAAATGCATGAATAAGGTGTTATAAATTAAAGTAAAGCGTCTTAACAAAACTTTTATTTATAACGAACTACCATGTAGCAGATGAATTTATTAAAATGCGTTATAAGACAATAGCTACAGAGTGGCAGCATGACGGAGTGGTTAACACCCTATTAATTTAAGGATTGCTGGACGCGTTGGTCTTCATCCCGTCAAAGCCAAGCCGTTGTTTCTATGAGCAAGAAACTTTACACACATTGTTTAATACTGGTGGTTCCAGGAACGGATTCGAGAGTGTTTCATTAAGTCTGAGAGAAATGCATTTTTGGGGCATACAAACTCTATATTGACATAATTCTAAATGACATAAAGCATTTTCGTGGGTTATTTACTGCTTAATTGTAATTAAAGCTTCGCATGCATTGCATAAACCAATAGAATTTACTCCATGACCCAAGTTGTATTATCTGTCCATACTGTGAAATGTTCTATTATGGACGGATAAATAATAATTATCATAAAACCAGTACAACAATAGTAAACACGACTTCGTCGTGATCGTTCAGCACGACATTATTCTGGTCTTTTGGTTTTTACTTTTCGGGATTTTTCTAGTTGGGTTGTTCAAATATTCCTACTTGAATAATGTTGAATCACCCAAGGGATATGTTGCCTGCCATTTAAATTTGTCTGTTGGCGTCAAATCTGTGATATGCAGGCTTCATAACCTCTGATCCTCTTTCAAAATTCCATTTTATTTAGTTCCGCCCATTGTTTTCTCGTTTATGACACACGCATTCTTTTGCTTTGAGACCATACGCCACTTTTCATGGAATGGCACGAAAGTGTCTTTTTATACACTCATATCCTATGTTAAGTAAGTCAAAAATACATTCAAATGTTTAATTATAGATTTTATTCAAATGTTCCCTTCACAAATGATTAAAATGCAATGGATACCTATTAAATTCTTGTATAACATGCCAAGATACAATATTCTAAATACGCTCGTATATATTCATATAATGTCAAATAACGTTTGAGTCTTTGTTTCAATCTCTGAAATCGACTGAAATAATTTTAAATAAACAAATGAAAAATAGAATAATTTAGTCTAAGGGAAAATAAATGATCTTATTTCAAATTAATATTTCTAATTTGTAAAATAATTTTCTGAAGGTACTTTCTCCCTATGCATAACTTTCCTCCAACTTTACTGAATTATTTATTTACTTTGTCCATATTGTAAATTTATTGTTTGAAACGCTTTGCTTTGCCTAATTTAAAAAAAGCAATATTAATATTTTAAGCTGACGAAAATGTATTTTTCAGAAGTTCTTCATCAAATAATTTATTTTTTCATTTTCATTTGTTACTCTGATTTTATTGCTCAACGGGGTTATACTACTTTGGATTTTAATTGCGAGCTTTTGAGTATGAGAAACAATGATAATTAAAACCTAATCAAGTTTTAACAAATGAAAGTCAAGCGAATAGTGAGATGATTTAGTTAGTTTGAATTGAAATAGCAAGAAATAGGCTATTTGATTGTTAATCTATTTAGGGTTTAAACATTGTTTTTGTAAAAGAATAAGTAATCTTTCATTTGTAACGTCTCACATGGTGTTCTCTTTTTAAGACACAAATCTGACGAATACAACCAACTATTCAATTTTCAATGATCAATGTGACTATAAGAAAATGCATTTTTACTAATATACCAGTTATGTTCAGACAAACGGCATACCTTAACGTATTACTGTTAAAAAATGGTAAAATTTAAGGCACCATAATGTTGTACGTTTCATAAAGATCAAAGCACTGTTAAGTTTAAGGTGTTTGTCAGCTGAGGTAACCATTTAGTCTATGAGAGTTAATTAAGATGTAATAACATGACTGGTCTTCAATTAGCATTTCCGTCAGTGTAAGTATTGTTACAGTAATATTTTTTCAAAATTTCCGAAACAGATTTTTTTCCAAACATTAATCAAACATGCATTATAAACAAATAATATATAGAATACTGCCATGCAGTGAGCTTGTATAGGTTGATACACATGGAAACAAACAAGTCCAAAGTAATATTTGCTGTTTTAATGAGCTGTCTCACACGAGGTGTGTATTTAAAAGTTGTATTCTTACAAGCCGGTATAGTGTGTGGGCATAACAATTTATACAACCCACGAGAGCGATATAATCCATTAGAATAACATAATTATGTATTTTTTCCTTTTGCTATAATTATTTATACCTTTAATTAAATGCGTAACATTTTGAACACATAAAAATTACTTTAGGCTTTTCGACAGTGAAGTTCTTTCAATGCATAAACATACAAATTCCAAGAGGGCGTGAACATGATCTTACCTTGTTATAAATTTGGTGAACTAGTGTTTTTATAAATTTCACCACGTGCGTTTGAAGGCCATACCTACTTGAACAGTATCAAATACATTTATACCAATATACGATTCAATATTCAAGTCAGATTTTAGTTTTAGATTTGTTCAAAACTTGATAACTACTTTCATACATACCTGAACATATATAAGATTAACTTACGTTTCATAAGTGAATTAAAACAGATGCCAATTAATGTAAATTAATCAAATACCAAATGCCTAAGCACAGATATGTAATTAATGTCTGCTTGTTTATTCAATCCGAATTTTCATTTATCGAGAAATGACGCCACGTGTTCTTCTAATACACATCGGTAATTAGTTTATTTTTCTTAACATTGAATTTACCTGCAATTCTTTTACCAACAGTATACAACACAATATAGTATAATATAAAAGGTCATTTTATTAATATTATAAGTTTCGATGTTGATTTATTGTAGCTACCAGGCGACTCCAGTGTTGATTTTATACAAAAATGTTTGTGTTGATCTCTACAGCCACATATCAAAAAATGTTCAACACGGTTCATTCTCCCATATTTGATTTGGCCGGTACTCCGATAGATGCATTGGAGGTGTGACTATTTCGGGACCTGCATTCCTTGAACATCACGTTACCTTGTTGCTATTTTAAATACAATATAAAAATGATTAGATTAAATGAGATAGACTGAGAATGAAACAGGAATGCCTGCTGAATCATTCCCAGAAGGAACAAATTCACAATCTAATTACAAAACTAAACTAAAATCTGATATCAGGAGAAAGTTTTTTTGTGCTCCAGTCTATGCAGTAACATGCTGTTAATCTATATTCCTCTACTTTAATAAGCTTCATTTCATAAAAGTACACGTGTTGGCACTTGTACATGTACATAGTGTACTTTCGTTACTAAGGTAATCAACATTTAAACATATTCATTTGATCATCAAACTATAAAACAAACACTTTTAAGATGATCTGAAACGGAAATTGTTAATGTTCAATGCTCGAATTGATGTACCCTGTGTATTGATGTAAATTTGTAAACTTGTTTCACAAGAGCGAGGCTTAACAACATTATTGTTGTTTATTAAATAAACAATGGAAACAGTTCTATAATAAAGCAATTGTATACATAAATGCAAACATATTTTACTCCTATAGAGGTAACGAAGACACTAATATAACAGTCATTCATTTAAATCCTCACGGGATCGGATAGTCATTGGTCAAACGCTCGTTTATAAAGTTTATGTTCCATTTGCGTAAAGTACTTACAATAGTTGCACCATACATGTATGTCACAAATAAATATTTAGTTTAATCTTTGAAGTAATCTCTATTTTAATCGTATTTTAATTACACGAATAAACAGCTGTTAAGGTCTGTATAACAACATTTGATGTTTGAGTAATCAACAAGAGATACTTTAGAAATACAACTTATACAGTATTGAGGAAATAAAATAATTTATTTTTTTAGTTTTGTTTAGAAATATGTGTTCAGTGAACGCACTTTTTCTGTCTACTAGATATAATACACATATTACTGAAGACGGTATTTAAGTCTTAATGAAATAGAAAGTACACCTTACATCAGTCTTATGTTTCACTACAAAATGTCTTGTGTTAGATAATGAATGTCATATTTATATTACGTTTTGTAATGTATGTATATCTTGTTAATAAATTTAAAGATTAAAACATCTTACGATAAGTAAATGCTACGTAAACGACATCTTAGTATTAAGAATAATGTTAAATCCTTCCTCGAAATGTATACAAATATCATTGGAGTGGTAATATTTGTAGAACATGTGGAAATTGAAATATGATATACTCAGACTAAAGTATGTATGTCATTAAACTTAACTTCAAATATACATGTACTGAACTGTTGGGTAAATCTGAGTTCACACTGTCCTGGCATATAATGATTATTGACATGTTCATATTTGTGAAACCTATGTCAGCTGAAACCCTAGCGTGCTACAAATAAATAAACAAAAAATTTGAAAAAAGCATAAATGTGTAATAGATAGAACACCGTTTGTTCACCTTTTTATATCATTATACCTCAATATACCTTATAGTTTAAAACTCTAATAACACCTATATTTAAGATGTGATCGAATATTACCCTCACACAGAATAATCCCTGCTTCAGAAAATAGAGAGAAAAAGAATTCCAAAAGAAAGTCCAAAACGGCAAAAATTGAACATTTTACAGACTTGGCTTTTTTGAGCCTTTTCCTGGAAAATAGTGGTAAATGCAAGCTACTATCCATGCCCCTCAGCACCGGCTTAAGCAGTACATGTAATGGTAAAATTTTGAATTTAAATACAGCCACAGATGTGTTCATACGGCTTTGATCATGGAACCTTCAATGTGACACTTCAGTACCATTCCATGAACAGCGGCGTATGGTTCCCAAGTGAAAAAATGCTTGTGCCCTAAACGAGAAAACAAAGAGCGGAACTAAACATAATGGAACTTTGAAAGGTGATCAGAGCCTGTATATCACATATAAGCGGTCAAAAGAACAATTTAAAAAGCAGGCCACATATCCTGAGGGTGATTTTACAGTATTCAAGTTTAAAAAAAGCCAAATTGAAAGAATTAAAATACCACAAAAAGCAATGATGTCGTGATGAACGATCTTTAAGGATCGGAAATATAAGACTTATATCATCTAGGAGCACATGCATATCAAAAGCATAGAGAATATTATACGAAATATATTTCGGTATAATATCAAAATAAATAAAAAAAAATGTTTACTGTTTTCCGATAATAAAATGTTCCGATGGATATGAAAACTGTGATTATGTAATGCGCAATTCTTATCAAGTGTTGTAGTAACAATCCTGCAATTTGGCACAATTGTAAAAGATGATACATTGTAACAAAGATTATAGAACCAGATATGTTAGCAATGTGTTAAGAAAATGTGGCGCTCGCTAAACAGACAATTAGGAATAAAGAGCCCCGGGTTAAGATATCGCATTGTTTGAATTGTGAAGTTAATAAATATAATTATATACAACATTGTATTGTCTGTATTCTAATAAGTTGATTCAGGAATCGTTAACAGAACAGAACAGAACAGAACAGAACATTTATTTCACTTGTACATCATGTACATCGTGCACATAAATAACATATTTACACAACACAAGTATAGTCACACAATCTATATAAAACAATACAAATGTTATATCAACCAATGAGTTATTAAGAGGATGATTATGATTATATATTAACCTGGGGATGTTTGGATGATAACAATAGTAACTCCATGGAAGTACGCAAAATACATGCAGTTTTAAAATGAGCTATAAAATGTGTGAACCATGTGTTTAATTAGAAGGAATCATATCAATTTCCTTAGTATTTTAATTGAAGGCTTTAAAAAATGAAAAAAAAAATAATATCAACTATGATAATAATGGTAGTGCAAAAGTTAACAAATTGTTACAAGAGTGTAAACGTAGTGTACAAAATGGACCTTTTGATTATTATTTAATTTATGCCATAGAGACGTTTCTTTTTAGTTTTGATTTTTCAGTAAATTGTAGCTTTCATCATTGAAACCATTTCAATGAATAAACATGCTAAGTACTTGAAAATACTGAATATGTTTCAATTTTATGTCTAATAGACTCAATCAAACCGAGTCTGCAATTCTTATGTAATTTTGTTGTGATTAATGCTTCCGATGGATCACTTTGTTTCCAGATTTTTATAGTTACAAAATAAACATTGCTTAATGCTATTATAATCATTCCTTGAAAATAGGTTTAAAACACACACACATTTCAATCACCGGAGTTCTTTAAACGCAAAACATGATCGCGCAAAAATAGAAACATCAAACGTTTTGCAAAATAATAATATTGAATTATTTGATACATCATGATTATTTAATGAGTTTTACAATTGAAACTATAGATAAAACTCTTTGGGGAACAATTTGTACTTAAATTCAACTCATAACATTGGATTCTTATTTTCTCTATTTTCTCACATCACCGTTGTTTGTGCCATGTGGAGGCTGTACAAAGTCGCCCCGTACATTCAATCAGAGATGTTATATTTCCGATCCTAAAAGATCGTTCAGCACGACTTTATTGTTGTGCTTGTGGTAATTTATTTCTTTCTATTCGGCTATTTTCTTGTTGGCTGGTTCCAGTATACCTTGAACTGTTATGTCACCCTTAGGATATGTGGCCTGCTTTTTAAATTTGTCTTTGGACGACTTATCTTTGATATGCAGGCTTCATAACCTCTGATCCCCTTTCAAAATTCCATTTTATTTAGTTCCGCCCATTATTTTCTCGTTTAGGGCACACGCATTTTTTTACTTTGGGACCATATGCCCCTTTTTCATGGAATGGCAATTACATGTCATATTGAAGGTTCAGTGATAACCGCCATATGAACATATCTGTGGATGTTTTAAATTTCAAAACTTTACCAATTCATGTTAAATGTTTAATTCTGTTTAAGCGGTGCTAGGGGCGGTAGTTTGCACTGGACAGTACCGTCCATGAACAGGATAAATCAAACCGAGCCTGCAACATTTTCAATTTTGTTGTGTTGGGCTTTCTTTAGGGAGTCTTATTTTCTCTATTGTAATAGTAATAGAAAATATTAACCGTATGTTAACAGGTGATGCAATTACAAAATATCATGTTTGGAATTATAAATCACTTAAGGACAATATTTCATAGTATGATTTGAAATATGTGTTTGTTTTGTCGGATTTAAGTAACATCGACACTGTAATGCTCTTAATGGCGGCTTTCCAGCTTAATTAGTCGAGGAATACCACAGGTGACCTTCTGTTTATTAGTTCAGGCACGAACAAGTGCGTGAGTAGAACCACCAACGTCATGTAAGTTGGCTTTATTGCTTACTCACATTCGAATTCAAAGCAGCGAGGGGCATGTGAATTGAGACCAACTTCATTTAAATACATTAAAAAGCCATATAATAACATTTTAAGAACTATTCCTCAACTTTTTAGTTTCCTGCAGATTTAATCAAGTCTTTAAGGTATAGCATTCCTCGAATATTGGTATCGGATAAAATATATTTAATAAGACAACATTATACCTTTGTCCACTTTAAACAACTGGAAATAAAGTGCTCTCGAAAGCATTAATCACAACAAAATTACATGAAAATCGGAGACTCGGTTTGATTGAGTCTGTACATAAATAAGTGCAACATCTCTCACGCTCCCTAGCACCGGCTTGAGCGGTACTCAATTCTCAACACTTAATAGTGCTTGCATCAATGATCGAAAATTCGGCGAAATGCACAAGTTCGGAAGCAGCGATACAGCGATTTACCGTATATCTTCAAAGGAGATATCTCTGTTGTTAACCAGGAAGGCGTGAGGTATTGGTATGGTAAGTAAGGCCGGAACCTTATATAACAAACCATTGTTTCATAGTTACCTAAAACAGTTAAAAGGACATTATAACCATATATTGATATTTATACATCTGATCTGATAAAGTATATATAGCTTATAATTATGTATTCATGCAAACGAAATGTATTTTGTAAGGACCACACTATGTGAAAAATAATGTTGTTATAAATGATATGAGTAGCGCAATAACAGGCAATCGTAGAACAATGATACTGTTTTTACTTACTTTTTATTTCGGTAATAAAATATAAGAATCCCATTGATACGAAAACGGTGATGATGTAATATGCAATTATATTTAGTGTTACAAATTAGAAATTCGGCACAATGGTAAAAGATGATTACAAAAATAACAATATAGAACCAAGTATGTCAGCAATGTGTTAACAGAACGTAGCACTCGCTTAACAGACAATTATGACTACATAGCCCTGGGTTATGATACCACATTACATGTATTAGAAAAATGAAGTTAATAAATATAATCATATATAACATAGCATTGTCTGTATTCTAATAAATGGATTTATCAGAAGGAGGAAACGTGTTACGATGGTAACAAATAGTAGCTGAAAGTGCACAAAATACCTGATAATTTCGAGAAAAGTTTTTAAATGGGGCCATAAAATGCATGAATAAGGTGTTTGAAAGTAAGGCGCCTTAACAAATTTCTTGACGAAACTTTTATTTATAACGAACTACCATGTAGTAGATGAAATTATTAAAAAGCTTTTCAAGACAAATAGCAATGGAGTGACAGCATGAAGGAGAGGCTAACACCCTTTTAATTTTAGGATTGCTGGCCGCGTTGGTTTACATCCCGTCAAGACCAAGCCACTGTTTCTGTGAGCAAGAAACTTAACACAGATTGCATAATACTGGTGGTTCAAGGAACAGACTCAAGCGTGTTTCAGAAATGCATTTCGTTAACATACAAACTCCATATTGACATCATCGTATATTATATAATCCACGAAATATATGTGTAATTACATACAGCTTTATACAATTTATCAAATCATTTGCATGGGTTATGTACATCTTAATTATAATTAAAGCTTCACATGCATTGCATAAACAAATGGAATTTACTTCATTGAACCAAATTTTTTTATCTGTCCATTTTGTAAATTGTTCTTTTATGGACAGATAAATATTCATTATCATAAAACCAGTACAATAATAGTAAACATTGCTTTATGCCGGCTTTTGTTTATAGATTACTTGCATATAATTGTTCATTTTTATTGCTCTATTTGTGTTCACTATTTTTGTTGTCCATGGACCCTTTTTTATCAATTAATCTCTTCAATTTACAGCAAAAAAATGAGTTTCGGAATCAAAAAGTCCTTCCGATTTCTATTATGTAAAGTCATATATTGGTTTCCCCTTCGGTGATTCGCAGCATGTCATATTAATGAATAAATACGGGAACAAATTTCACGCCTAAACCGCTGGGAAAGCAGTATAAAAGACAAAACAAAGAAGAAACTTAAATTCGGTGATTTATTTCATACGTGTATCTTCTTCAGGAAATTACTTATTATTTTGTATACACAGTTGGATATATATGTATTTTCGTGCTTTACATGAATTCCAAATCTATAAATAGCTAGTTGACATTTACATTGTGAGAATGCGAAAAACTATTTGTACAAGTAGTTTTAGTCTAAACGAAACGGTCATTTGTGTCGCGCTATGATAATAAATAACAAACTGGAGAATTTTTGCAAGAAATGAAATGCAAACATATTCAACAATAAATTGCACTCTTTATAAATTTATCAGGCCATTTTTCACGAATTGTTATATCATAGTATTATCATTTTGAAATTGTCTTTTCCGTAGGTTCTTTCCGGTATATAGCTCCTATCTTTTTTACGGCCCTGATTGCACTTCTGACATTTTTTTTATCGTGAATATTTAAATCGACCCTGATTTCTCGAAATTTTTGATTCTATTTTGTTTGAAGGCAATCGGATTTATGATGGTTTGAATGAAATGTTGATTTGCCGACTTCTGTGACATTTTTGCCACAGAAACGTTCGTCTGCAGTTTAAACATGATGTGTTTTGGGTTTATAGGAATGTAAACACAGAGGGTCTTGAAGAAATTCAACAAAATAGTAGATTGATCTCTCAATAAATCAATTAACAATAGCTCTTTTATATCACCAATGTCAAGTAGATTTTATATCTTTGACTCCAACGAACATGATGTAAGTGAATTTCCTCATACCTGTCTAAAATTCAGGTAACATTCTTTTATTTTATTGATAAATAATGTTTCACAATATAACGTGTATAACACAAAAATTCCTGAATTTGGTATTTTTGAAGTTCATCCCAATATATCCATTGTGTGTTATACTTTCAGTATTTATCAGGGACTTGAATATGTCTACTGTATCCTAAATCCCAGATATTTATAGAAACTTTTTTTAATTTGACATGAAAAAATGCATGTAATATTACTATATAAGTCCCTTTTGTAAATTTGTTACAATTATAATAATAAAAAAGCAGACTTTGTTCATTTTTACTACTGAATTGTATGTCCCAAAGAAAATACATAGACTATTCTAATCTTTAGATAACCTACCAAAGTTCATGATGACCAATGTCTTTGTCCTCCCATTCAGCCATTTGTTCATGATATACAATTCGGGTAAAATTCTATTTACTATTGAAAACTTTAAAAGTATATCTAGTCATCAGATGTCTACTAGCTCATCCTCATTTGCTGCATTTTTGCTTGGACACCCTTTGATGCTTTCCATCAATTTGTTTCTTGTAAAATCATGATATACCATTAACCGCGAAACATGCAAAGGACATTTTGAAAAGTAAAGTCTATAAAAGCTTTTGTTTTGGTTCATTTACATATCGATTTTTATATTTCTTACCATAATGAGTTGTTGATATTTGTAGCAAATGAGTAGCATTATAGGTGAAAAACAAATTTACATGCTTTGATATTTATCATAATATTATATTACTGACTACAGTAGTGACCCAAACAGAACAATGTTGCAATACTGGCATGTCACATTACATTTACAAGCCTTGTAAGTCTTGTTTCTATTCAATGGAATTATCGCCTCCGTGGTCGAGGGGTTAGAGTTGATGACTTCTAATCCAGTTACCTCTCTGGCTTGGGTTCGATCCCCGGGAGATGCTTTGGTAGTTTAGCACGGAGGATGGTAGTCTAGTACTGGTGTAACTCTCTAGGAACGGTGGTAAGGAAACTACCCGCCTATATGACTGAAAAACTGTTGGGAAAGGGCGTAAAATGAAACAAACAAACAAACAAAACTTTCCGTACCAGGTAGGTATCAGTGAAAGCATATTTTCTTTATTTAATATCTGGCCACTCTCTCATGGATAGAGCATACGATAATTATAATTATGAAAAAAATGATTTACAAAACATCCGGAATAATGTACAATAGTACTTATTTAATAATCTGAATAGAACATAACCTGTACGTATGAATGATTTGGTAAGGTATCTGTAATGAGAGCATTATTTGCGCGGAGCTTCTCAATTGATGCACTGCAGCAACATTTGTACTTGTATTACGTTTGTTGTTTGTTGTTTTCATTATAATATTCAAATTTAATGTTTATTACTTTTATTGTTTACTTTTATTAATTCACTATGATATTGCTTAAACATAAATTTGATTAAATTTCACTTATTTGTTTATTTCAATTATAAAAATGTTGAAGCATTGTGAGAATATTATATGTTTATGGACAAATGTATACCGTTCTTTAATGATGAAATTGTGGTGAAGACAATGCTGTATTGTAGAAAAAGAGATTGATGTTGCAAACTGTTTGACCTAAACGCATGTTACTTAACATGTTAATGTATGTTTAATGAACACGATTTGTTACCTTTTATTTTACACTCTTAAAGACAAGAGAGAAATCCTAATCATTAATACATGTACTCTACTGCATAATATATGCATAACTTATGTATTTTATCCTGTCACTTGTATCAATTTCGGCCCGATAACAAGGTGCCGTATATTTTTACTGATCTACGCCACTTGATCACGTGGTATGCATGGTTTGCCGGACTACTTTTCAAGAAAAAATATAATTATTATTATAATGTTTGACTTTATGTTTGGTGGTTAAATTTGTTTTCGCCTCAGAGTTTCCAATAGAAACGTTCTTTACAGGCCGTTCCAGTGGTATGAAAAAACTGTCGTTAAATCTTCTGTGTGTAGCATAACGAATTTTGGAAACGTTGATAAAACTTTGTTTGTTTATTTTATTTCACACTTTAATTTTTCAAGCGAAATAAAAATTATTAAAATTGAAATAAATGTAAAACTTAACTCGTTTGCGACATTAAAATAGCGTACTTGATTTGATTGTTTTGCACGTGTTGTTTGGCGCTACATTGTGGCGTCACGTAAACAATACTTTAAACGTTTGTACAGCGTTAACGACTGAATAAAAGATATTGGTGTTCGAATTCATTTTCTTAATTAGACCATTTTCTTTCATTCTAGATAGTTTACACAACAAAATTCGACAAAAAATTGTTTTTATTTATCACATTTTTCTAACAAAATGGCGCCCTCAATGTGAAAATACACAGGGAGATAATAAGAACGGCGAGTGCATTGTTGTAGAATAATGCACGCTTCGGTCCTTCTTTGTTTATATAGAAACATTTCCGATAGTGTGATTAAAGGTAGTTTGCCTAATAAAATTCTTTAAACAAGAGGGCCAAGATGGCCCTAGATCGCTCACCTGACCCGTCAAACTCATCCGAACAATTACCTACACAAGCGTTCTGACCAAGTTTCATGACAGGTGTGTCAAAAATGTGACCACTAGTGTTAACAAGGATTATCCATATTTGAGCAGTGTGACCTAGTTTTTGACCCAAGGTGACCCATATTCGAGCAATTACCTAGACAAGCATCCTGACCAAGTTTGATGATAATTGAGTCAAAAATGTGACACTAGAGTGTTCACAAGGTTTTTCTATTTTTAGCTCCTGTGACCTAGTTTTCCATCCGAGATAAATCATGTTCAAACTTATCCAAGCATCGACTAGACAAGCATTCTGACAAAGTTTGATGATGATTGGGTCAAAAATGTGACCACCAGACTGTTCGCAAGGTTTTTCTATTTTTAGCTCCTGTGACCTAGTTTTCCATCCGAGATGACCCATGTTCGAACTCATCCAAACAATTGACTAAACAAGCATCCTGACAAGGTTTCTTAATAATTGGGTCAAAATTGTGACCACTAGAGTGTTCACAGGGTTTTTCTATTTATAGCTCCTGTGACCTAGTTTTTCATCGGAGATAAACAATATGCAAACTCATCAAAGCAATTATCTAAACAAGCATCCTGACAAAGTTTGATCATGATTAGGTAAAAATGTGACCACTAGAATGTTCACAAGGTTCTTCTATTTTTAGCTCCTGTGACCTAGTTTTTCATCAGAGATGACCCATGTTCGAACTCATCCAAGCAATTGTCTAGGCAAGCATTCTGATCAAGTTTGATGATGATTGGTTCAAAAATATGACCACTAGAGTGTTCACAAGGTTTTTCTATTTATAGCTCCTGTGACCTAGATTTTCATCGGAGATGACCCATGTTCGAACTCATCCAAGCAATAATCTAAACAAGCATTCTGACAAAGGTTGATGATGATTGGGTCAAAAATGTGACCACTAGAGTGTTCACAAGGTTTCTCTATTTTTAGCTCCTTTGACCTAGTTTTCCATCCGAAATGACCCAGTTTCGAACTCATCGGAGCAATTGACTACACAAGCATCCTGACAAAGTTTGATGATGATTGAGTCATAAGTGTGACCACTAGTGTGTTCACAAGCAATTGTGGACGTACGACGGACGACGGACATTCACCGATCCTAATAGCTCACCCTGAGCAAGCTCAGGTGAGCTAAAAAAAAAACAGTGACAGGATAAATAGAATAATAGATTGGTGCCGTGGATGGAGAAAGTTTATCTGGCGAGGCGGAGGAATTTATTGGGTGAGCCGAAGGTGATGATGATTGAGTCATAAGTGTGACCACTAGTGTGTTCACAAGCAATTGTGGACGTACGACGGACGACGGACATTCACCGATCCTAATTGCTCACCCTGAGCAAGCTCAGGTGAGCTAAAAAAAACAGTGACAGGATAAATAGAATAATAGATTGGTGCCGTGGATAAAGAAAGTTTATCTGGCTCTGCTCCGGAATTTATTGGGTTCGCCTTCGGCTCACCCAATAAATTCCTCCGCCTCGCCAGATAAACTTTCTCCATACACGGCACCAACATATTATTCTCTATATTAATGTTCATAATATTTGAGACAGAAAGAACAAGGATTCCGGGCAACTTAACAACTTAACAAAAGCGACCTTTTAACGATATCTGAAACTGTGTACATCATACTCAGAATAACAAAACCTCTGAAATTTTGAAAATGTACAGGATTACTAAAGATTACTTAAGTATGACTAAAGACGAATTTCTTAAGTTTTTTAAAAGCATTAATATATTCTTACAAGTTATTGACTCACAAATAGTTTGTTCGTTTATGCATTAATGAAAAATAGAATAATTTAGTATATTTAATAAGATATTAAATGATCTTATTTAATATTTCTAATAAACAAATTTGTAAAATAATTTTCTGAACGTTCTTTCTCCCTACGCATAACATTCCTCCAACTTTACTGAATTATTTATTTACTTTATCCGTATTTTAAATCGTATTTTAAATTTATTTTCTGAAACCCTTTGCTTTGCCAAATTTAAAGATTGTAATATTAATTTTGTAAGCTGACGAAATTATATTTTTTCAGAAGTTCTGCATTGAATAATTTCTTTTTTCATTTTCATTTGTTACTCTGTTTTTATTGCTCAACGGGGTAATACTACTTTGGATTTCAATTGCGTGCTTTTGAGTATGAGAAACAATTATAAATAAAACCTAATCAAGTTAAACAAATGAAGATCAAGCGAATAGTTTGATGATTTAGTTACTTTGAATTGAAATAGCCAGAAATAGGCTGTTTGATTGTTCATCTATTTAGGGTTTAAGCATTTTTTGTAAAAAGATTATTCTTTCATTGGTAACGTCTCACATGCTGTTATCTTTTTGAGACACAAATGTGATGAATACAGATAACTATTCAATTTACAATAACCAATGTGAATATAAAAAAATGCAAATGTTCTTATATACCAGTTATGTTTAGACAAACGACATACTACATGTATAACTGTTGAAAGATGGTAAAGTTAAAGGCATCATAATGTTGTACTATTCATTAAGATCAAGGCACTGTTACGTTTCAATTTGAATGTCAGCTAAGGTAACCATTTAGTCCATGCGAGTTAAGATGTAATTAAAACAATAGTCCTTCAAATAACATTTCCTCAGTGTAAGTATTGCTACAGTTACAAAATTTCCGAAACAGAATTTGTTCCAAACATTAATCAAACATGGATGATAAAAAAATAATACAAAGAACACTGTCATGCATTGAGCTTGTATAGGTTGTTACACATGGAAACAAACAAGTTCAAAGTAATATTTGCTATTTTAATGATCTGTCTCACACGAGCTTGGTGTGTATTCTCCCAAGTCGGTATAGTGTTTGGGAATATCAATTTATAAAGTCCACAAGAGCGATTCAATCCATAAGAATAACATAAATATGTCCTTTTTCCTATTGTTATAATTATACTTTCAATAAAATGCGTAGCATTTTGAACACATAAAAATTACTTTAGTCATTTCGACATCAGTTGAATTCTTTCAATGTATAACAACATACAAATTCCGCGAGGGTGTGAACATGATCCTACCTTGTTATAAATTTAGTGAACTAGTGTTTTATAAAGTTCAACACATGCGTTTGAGGACCATACCTATTTTCAAGTATCAAATACATTTGTACCATTAAATACGATTAAGTATTTACGTCAGATGTTAGTTTTAGATTTGTTCAAAACTTGATAACTAATTTCATACAGTCCTGAACATATATAAGATTAACTTACGTTTCATACAATGTAAGTGAATTAAAACAGATGCCAATTCATGTAAATTAATAAAAAACCAAATGCCTAAGCACAGATATATAATTAATGTCTGTTTGTTTATTCAATTTATTCGAGAATACTCGGTCCACGTGTTCTTCCAATACACATCTGTAATTAGTTTAGTTTTCTAAACATTGAATTTACCTGCAATTCTTTTACCAGCAGAATACAAAACTTTATATTATAATATAAAAGCTCATTTTATTAATATTATACATTTCGATGTTGATTTATTGTAGCTACCAGGCGATTCCAATATGTATTTATCTATCGTCAATAATGACATTATATAAAATATTTTTGTTGATCTCTACCACCAAATATTGAATGTTGAACACAGTTAACATTACTTTAAATAGTTTTCCTATCGTTACAGATATTGCTATTTCTTAACGATTCCGTCAACAAGCCCGTCGGCGCCGGCTTAAGCAGTATTCAACATTTCAACATGTAATGGTAAAATTTTGAATGTAGACACAGCCACAGATGTGTTCATACGGCGGTGATCATGGAAACATATCATCTAGGAGCACATGCATATCAAACGCATAGAGAATATTATACTAAAGATATTTCGGTATATCAAAATAAATAAAAAATGTTTACTGTTTTCCGATAATAAAATGTTGGAATCCGATGGATATGAAAACTGTGATTATGTAATACGTAATTCTTATCAAGCGTTGTAGTAACAATCCTGCAATTTGGCACAATTGTTACAGATGATTACAAACGATAAGAGAACCCGATATGAAGGCTTTAAAAATGAATAAATATTAAAACAAAATTCTCAGGAATATTTCATTTTGAATATGTAACAGCAATGTAAATCAGTAAGAAATGAATTTCCTGTCCCCATCAGAAATAAAGTTGCAGTATGTTATATGGTATTATTCTTAATTGGTTGTTCTAATTACATTGCACGGATTTTATACCACTTTTTAAACTACAAGTAGAAACTTTTTATAATTTTTTTGTTTTTCAACATTTCTCTTAACAGCTATTAGCTGCCATTATTGTCCAATTTAAATGTTTATAATTTTCATCATTTCACTGATAAAATAAAAAGAAACAGAATCCCAAAAATAACGTCTAAAACGAAAAAAATGAAACTGTTGCAGGCTCGGATGGACAGTACTGGAAAGTGCATTTACTGTCCAGGACCCTAGCACCGGCTTAAGCAGGATTCAAAATTAACACGAAAATAGTGAAATTTTGAATGCAGGAACATCCGAAGATTTGGTCATACGGAGTTTTTCATGGAACCTTCAATATGAAACGTAATTGCCATTCCTTAAAAAGCGGCGTATGATACCTAATTTAAAAAAATTCGAGCGCCCTAAATTATTAAATTATAATATTGAATTAGTATTAATTTATTTATTCAACATTTTCAGAAATAGTAAAGCATTATGATTCATGTTTTATGTCAGGAATCCAATTGTTTTACGATGCAGTTGTGATGCAGACAGGTCATATTGTATTGTAGAAAGAAAGATTAAGCGTCTTTTCAAAACATCGCAAAATGCTCGACCGAAACACATTTGTTACATAAGATGTTAATTATCTTTACTGAAGATGATTTATATTCTACTTTAAATCCCTTTTATCTCATAAACATAAAATCTTGAGAAGAATCCCGATTATAAATTCTCTATTACAATATGCATGACTTATGTATTATTAACGTGCATATAATATAAAGTAGAAAGAACGACGACTTGCTGGGTTTGTCGGTTTTACTGAGGAACAAAAACGCAGAACAACAAAAAGTACAATTTCGTCAGATTATTTATATTGCTAAATATATTAAACCCTGAATTTCTTCTAAAAGCATAATATTCATACAAATCTATAAACTTGCATAACCTTTTGTTCATGGTTGAATCCGTATAGATACCACTAGCTTATTTATGAAACTGTTATAGAAGTAAGAAATTGGTAAATAGCACGTTCAACTGAATTATTATTATTGATATATACAAATATTATAAAAATATCCATATATTCCGCCCTCATATTCTATGTTTACTAATGCAGAAAGGAAGAAAGACATATTTATGTTCATTATAACAATAGATAATTGAGATGTTTTGAAATAACATTTATCTCTCGCCCTCTGTAAGAATGATACTTACACATAATTTGTCGTTTATGTCAAGATGCAGGCTTTTAAACGGACTCAACTAAAAAAGAAATTAATATAAAATTCTTGGTTAAAATGTCAGAGTATATTATTACAGATACATAATTGATATGGTGTGTCTTTACGTTTAATGTTCCGTTTTTCCGGGATCTATTATTGACAATATTAATTGCACCTAAACAACAGTTTATAAGAAATTAAAATTAAAACTTCACTTCATTTATTTCAATGTAGATCACATGAAATGATGGATGAAGGGGAATGGTGGCCTAATGGTTATGGTGTCTGCCTATCAACCAAGAGAGCATGGGGTCGAGACCTACTTAGGTCACGACCATGTTTCTTCATATGACACCAGTAATGGTTGGTTCCAGGAAGCGGACTAGAAAATGATGAGTACTCGATCGGCAATCGAGCTTAAATAATGTGCTTAAACACATGCAGTCATTGTATTTAAAACGCTTTATTATTTTATTACGTTTAATAACTTTTTTAAAGTACGTTGATTTGTTTTAATGCTTAAACTTCTTCAAATTGTATTGAATCATACAATCGCATTGTCTTGAAGTTAAACGTATTAAGAGAAACCCTTTGCTGGCAAAAGAAAACACTTAAAATCATTAATAAATTTTTGACAGTAAGTCTTAGACCTGACAGAAAACATTTTTCTTAAATAAAGTTTTAAATGAACGATAACCGTGGAATTCTTGCTTATTCTGTCCGACCTAACAGACACCAAATATGACTGGAATTCATAATAATTTTGGCATAAAGGTCTCTTGAAATTCATGAACAAATTCCATTGAATATGTGTATGAGAGACTTAAAAGTTTGTGATTATTTACCTATTTGGGTTTCATTTTAAATTATATTTAGGCTAATAGAATTTTAATACTTCATTTTTTTATTGGAAACGCCACACATTTTGGCGCAGTAACTTTCTTATTTTAGACTGAAATTCGACGAAAATAATCTAATCTTTGAAATAACTGTATCATGTGAAAATATGAAGAAAAAAAAATAATAAAAGTCATTAACTGCATCATTTGGTTTTATTTCAATATTTTATTACTATATGATCATTCACTCTTCATTGTAACAGTTCATATTCATTTATCATATTAGCAATGTGGGTTTATATATTCCGAAAAAAAAACATAAAAAGATGCAATTAATGCATATAAATTCTGTCTTAAACCCGATATACATTTAAAGCTGCAGTTCAACACCATGTATGATCAATGAGAAGCTTTATTCAATAAAGATATACCTCTAATCACACACTTAAAAGAAATGCATTTCATGAATAACATAAACATATATATCTAAAATTAATAATAACTGTCCAACTTCTAATTTTCAACCACAAAGTCCTGTATTTTGCAACAAACAAAACAAAAGGAAATTGACCGAAGTGTTCACATTACAACTTGGACATGCACTCGATATTGATTATTCTGTACAACTTCCTCTACGTCACATATTTTATGATCCTACTGCGATATTTTATTAAATTCCGCTAGACAAAATTCACATCAATCTTAGCCTACACAATATAACCTCTAATATATAAATACATTACTTTTCCTTTTTCCCAACAGATTTCTGCTGTGAAATATATTAAGAAGATAGTTTAGTACAATTATTTAGAGAAACAATCGGGCAATGAAACAATGGAATTCTAATTCTGTTTTCATTATTAAAAAATATTCTCGTATCACATTTGATCTAAAATAAAGTTTGATTCTAGTTTTCTTCAGTCATATAACAGTAGGATAGTGTTATGGTATACATCAGGATTTCGTTATTATATCTTAGAAGGATGACGACGTATATTGCAAGTTCAGAGTTTACTGTAGAGTTGCAGTATTCTTATAATGTAGATCAAGTAACCGCTGCAGATGGATGGCAAAAGATCAGGTGTCAGTAACCTAAAAGAAACATAATACACAACTAACATGTATAAGACAACAATAAATCATCTGAAATTACATGCAAAAAAAATTAATGTTGTGAAAAAAAAGCATTCACAAAATTAAAAAAATACATAACTTTTTAGAATATTCCACAAATACATAGTAAAACATTATATTTAGCAGTGCATATATAGAATAGATGAATATTTTATTTTGCACTTAACCATATTAATTCACATTAGGAATGAGACATTCGCAAACAGGCGCGCTTAATGTATGTTTGATGTTTATAACTCCCAAATAAACAAACGTAAAGTGGACTTAAATGGTGTTTAATTCCTAAACTGAAGAAGAAATTTGCAAGATAATGTTTGCTTTTCTTCCAAATATAAATGAGAATTTTACATTAACATGTACTGTCAGTAAATCATTTTAGCTTAATGGAATATCAATATTCTTACTATGAAATGCATGCAATTTCTACGTTAAAGATGCATCTCGAATAATTTAAGATTGGAAAGCTAAGATTAGAAACCTTAATATATATATTTCCAGGGAATTTTCAGAAAAATTATGCAGTGAAATACTAAATTGTATAATGTTAGGTCAAACTGCTTTTTGTATTATAACTGTCAATGTATCCGGTATTTATAAATGCCTTGCGCATAGGAATCTAGGTATTGTAGGAGTCATTAACTATATCTAATCAATGTTGTTGATAACGTAAGTCAATTTTGATCACACATATGTTGATATGTCTTTAAATATTGATAGATAACATTGCCTTTTAGATATACCATTATGATAGTAATGAAAACG